>NC_088872.1:32977226-33087706 GCF_032884065.1 Artemia franciscana | reverse complement strand
AGCCTCAATTTTTTTGAATACTTATTATTCAAAAGTATTTTCCTTTTTTATTTTGTTTCTTTTTTAGTTTTTTTTTAGTTTTTTATTTTTTCTTTCTTTTTCCTTATTTTTTTTCTTTTTAATTTTTTATTCTTTTTTTATTTTTTATTCTTTATTTATTTTATTTTTTTATCTTATTTTTTTTATTTTTTTCTTTTTAGTTTTTTTTTTCTTTTTTTCTTTTTTTAGTTTTTTTTATTCTTTAGTCTTTCAGTTTTTCGTTTTTTAATTTTTTCTTTTTTGTTTTTTTAGATTTTTGATGTGTTTTTCAGTTTTCTGTTATTTTAGTTTTATTTTTTTCAGTTTATTTTTTCTTGATTTGTATTCTTTTTTAGTTTTTTCTTTTTTATTTAGTTTTTAATTTTTTTATTCTTTTATTTTTCTTCTTTTTAGGTTTTGTCTTTATTTAGTTTTTTCTTTTTTTGTTTTTTCTTTTTTAGTTTTTTCTTTTCTTTTAGTTTTTTAGCTTTTTTATTTTTATATATATTTTTTTTAGTTTTTTCTTTTTAGGTTTTTTCTTTATTTAGTTTTTTCTTTTTTTTTTCTTTTCGTTTTTAGCTTTTTTTATATATAGATATGTTTTCTCTTCTTTTTTAATTTTTGTTTTTTAGTTTTTTCTTTTTTTAATTTTTCAGCTTTTTTGGTTTTAAGCTTTTTTTCTTTTTTAGTTTTTTACCTTATTTTATTTCTTGTTATTTTTTTAGGTTTTTTCTTTTTAGGTTTTTTTTTAGTTTTGTTCTTTTTTTAGTTTTTTTCTTTTTAGTTTTTTTAATTTTTTACTTTTTTTCTTTTTTCAGTTTTCGTTTTCTTCTTTGTTTTTCAGACGACATATGCAAACCCTCAACACAAAAATACATACAACTTATTTTTATTTATATATAGATAGTGTAACAGACGGGTTTTTTTTATTTTTTATTTTTTGTCTTTTCTTTTAGTTTTTTAGCTTTTTTATTTTTATATGTATATAAAAGACCCCCCTATATATATATATATATATATATATATATATATATATATATATATATATATATATATATATATATATATATATGTTTTTAACCACGTAAAACTTGCGAATATACAACATTCTTCGCTGTCCCATTGTCTGTACATATAAATAGATTGTCAGGTTTACAGACTCTTGAACATGCAACATAAATTGTCCATGGGAAAAACAATCCGTATTCAAATCTATACCTCATTATTCTAATGATTGCCCTTGAGCTTTGTTGATGGTGATTGCTAATCAAACATTCCCTGTGTCCCAGTCGTCATTTATAGTCGACAAACATGACGTCATTCGACACAAAAACATGACGTCAGTCGACACACACGTTCCAGTCGTCATTTGTGTCCCGGTGTCCCAGTCTGTAATTTCTTTTTGAGTGTCCCGGTCGTCATATATATTCCCTGTGTCCCGGTCTGTATATACATTCGTTTTTGATTTGGTATATGATGAAATAAAATTTTGTTTTTTTCTTTTTTTTCTTTTTGGCTTTTTTTGTAGTCTACCTTTTTAGTTTTTTATTTTTATTTTTATTTTTTAGTTTTCTTTTTCTCCTTTATTTTTCAGTTTTTTCCTTTTTTAGTTTTTTTTTCTTTTTCAGTTTTTAGTTTTTTTAGTTTTTTTATTAGTTTCTAGTTTTTTTCTTTTTGGTTTTTTATACAAATGACGACGGGGACACAGGGAATGTTCGATTAGCAATTACCATCAACAAAGCTCAAGGGCAATCATTAGAATCATGAGGTATAACTAAAAAAAAGCTAAAAAAGGTAAAAAACTAAAAACTGAAAAAAGACCAATTCAAAAACGAATTTATATACAGACCGGGACACTGGGACACAAATGACGACCGGGACACCGGGACACCGGGAAACAGGGAATATAAATGACGACCGGGAAACTCTAAGAGAAATTACAGACTGGGACACCGGGACACAAATGACGACCGGGACACAGGGAATATAAATGACGACCGGGACACGGGGACACAACAACAACAGGGACGCCGGGGGGCACAGGGGGATATATAAATGACGACGGCGACACAGGGAATGTTCGATTAGCAAGAAAAACTAAAAACTAAATAAAAACCTAAACAAACTAAAAAAAAGGTAAAAACTACAAAAAAAACTAAAAAGAAAAAAAAATAAAAACTAATAAAAAAAACTAAAAAACTAAAAAGTAAGAAAGCTAAAAAGGAAATAAAACAAAAAAAAGGAAAAAAAACTGAAAAATAAAAGAGAAAAACAAAACTAAAAAAAAAAAAAATAAAAAAAACTAAAAAGGTAAAAACTACAAAAAAAACTAAAAAGAAAAAAAAAGTAAAAAACTAAAAAAGGTAAAAACCAAAACAAAGACTAAAAATAAAAAAAAGGGGGAAAACACAAAAATTTATTTCATCATATACCTATTCAAAAACGAACGTATATACAGACCGGGACACCGGGACACAAATGACGACCGGGACACAGGGAATATAAATGATGACCAGGACACAGGGACACAACTACAACGGGGACACCGGGGGGCACAGGGGGATATATAAATGACGACGGGGACACAGGGAATGTTTGATTAGCAATCACCATCAACAAAGCTCAAGGGCAATCATTAGAATCATGAGGTATAAATAAAAATAACTTAAAAAGGTAAAAAACTAAAAATAAAAAAAAAGACCAATTCAAAAACGAATGTATATACAGACCGGGACACCGGGACACGAAAGACGACCGGTACCGGTGGTACACCGGTATAGATCTGAATACGGATTCTTTTTCCCATGGACAGTTATATGTTGCATGTTCAAGAGTCGGTAAACCTGACAATCTATTTATATGCACAGACATTGGGACCGCGAAGAATGTTCTATATTCAGAAGCTTTACGTAGTTTAAAAACATATATATATATATATATATATATATATATATATATATATATATATATATATATATATATATATATATATATATATATATATATATATATATATATATATATATATATATATATATATATATATATATATATATATATATATATATATATATATATGTATATATATATATATATATATATATATATATATATATATATATATACATATATATATATATATATATATATATATATATATATATATACATATATATATATATATATATATATATATATATATATATATATATATATAATATATATATATATATATATATATATGTATATATATATATATATATATATATATATATATATATATATATATATATATATATATATATATATATATATATATATATATATATATATATATATATATATATATACATATATATACATATGTAGTACCAAGCCCAGGTATGACTCTTCATATTGCGGTCTTTTCAAGACATTTGATTATTAAAACAAGTCTTAATTTTAACAGCGATATATACTAAGCTTCAAACTGTTGGTTTTAATTTTTAAAATTTTGAATTGTTGTAATCCCTTGTTACATATAAATAAAAAACTTTGTGATGACTAGTTTTTGCTCTTTACGCAGTTTAATGCCTTTTTATACTAAAATCTATAATCCCTTGTTAAAATCTTTGCTAAAAATTTTTAATTCACATGCCAGCGGGCTCCGACACATGACACACAGCAGACCTCTTTATATGGATGATTATTGTCACTTGTCTTCTAACCGAAGACAATTTGCACTGTTTTGAAAATGAGTATTTTCAAAGATATTTAATTGTTAAAGCAAGTCCGATTTCAAATAACGATGTATACTAAGGCTCAAACTTTTTGTTTTCTTTTTTAAGTTCGTAATCTTGGTGATCTCTTATTATAATATACATAAATAATTTTGCAATTACCCTTTTTCACATCTTAAGTAATTTAATGTATTTCATACTGTATCTGTTCAAATATATTATTAAAGCAAGTCCAATTTCCAACAACGATTTCTACTGGCTTCAAATGTTTAGTTATCTTTTTTAAGGTTTTTAATGGTTTTCATCCCTTCTTAAAATCTATACAAATATTTTTGCAATTACCAATTTTTTTTTCTTTGCGCAATTTAGTTTCTTTTTGTCCTTAAATCTTTTCAAAGTTTTTTTATTCTTAAAGCTACTCTTATTTCTAATTATGATATGCTCTATGCTTCAAACTTTAGGTTTTCTTGTTTATGGCTGTTAATTGTTGTATTCTCATTGTCAAAATAGGAATAAATCTTTTGTAAACCTGCAATTTTTTTTGGGGGGGGGGTATCAAATTTTTGTTTGTAATAATCACAAATTTTCGTTTTCCGGACCTTCCTACTAACCTTATCTAACTGGTTGCGTTCAAACCTGTAAGCCTCATGACGTAGCGAGTTTACTTTATCCAACTAAACAAAAATAATTTTAAAATTTTTATATATTTTTCTAGCTTGAATTAAAATATTAAAAGTGTTTCTCAGGCACCTTAAACATTTTAGTATTTTGCGTGATGGCTTATTTTAATAGCTAAAATTTTTTTCAACTCTTTTTCATGCCTTAAGAATGCATTGCTTTTACTTATAAGAAAAGAAATTCGGTAATGTTTCTCTAACAACGATTGCTACTATTGAATTGTTATAATCTCTTGTTTTTTATCACTTATTATCTTATTACGGTTTTTCTGCTTCTGAATAAAGAAGGAATTTTTTCTTAATTTGATACTTGATCGGAATAGGATCGGAACTTGTTCGGAAAAACTGAAACACGTTTCATTTGTGACAAGGTAAATTTCTATTCAAGACTGGCGAGCTTCGCCGTGTGAAAAAGTTAAAATACGTGGAAAATTTTACGCTACTATTTTTATCTCTTAAAGTGAATTTTTATTGAAATTGGATTAATTAAACGATTAATCAAACAGTTCGTGGTAACGAACTGTAGTAAGGAGCGACCCGGCTCAATAGTAAACGAAACTCTAAAAAACGGAATTTCGATACTAAAAGATATATCAAAAGAATCGGATTTTTATGCTGATTTTAAATATATAAGTTTCATCAAATTTAGTCTTTGTCATCAAAAGTTACGAGCCTGAGAAAATTTGCCTTATTTTGGAAAATAGGGGGTAACACCCCCTAAAAGTCATAGGATCTTAACGAAAATTACACCATCGCATTCAGCGTATCAGAGAACCCTATAGAAAAAAATTCAAGGTCCAGTCTACAAAAATGTGGAATTTCGTATTTTTTGCCAGAAGACAGATCACGGGTGCGTGTTTATTTGTTTTTTTTTTTGTTTTTTTTCCCAGGGGTTATCGTATCGACCAAGTGATCCTAGAGTTTTGCAAGAGGGCTCATTCTAACGGAAATGAAAAGTTCTAGTGCCCTTTTTAAGTGACCAAAAAAATTGGAGGGCACCTAGGCCCCCTCCCACGCTCATTTTTTTCCCAAAGTCAACGGATCAAAATTTTGAGATAGCCATTTTGTTCCGCATAGTCGAAAACCATAATAACTATTTCTTTGGGGATGACTTACCCCCCACAGTCCCTGGGGGAGGGGCTGCAAGTTACAAACTTTGACCAATGTTTACATACAATAATGGTTACTGGGAAGTGTATTGATGTTATCAGGGGGATTTTTTTGGTTTGGGTGTGGGGTTCAGGGGAGGGGGCTATATGGGAGGATCTTTCCTTGGAGGAGTATTTCATGGGGGAAGAGAAATTCAATGAAAAGGGCGCAGGACTTTCTAGCATTACTATAAAAAAAAACAATGAAAATATAAACAAGAAAAATATTTTTCAATTGAAAGTAAGGAGAAGCATTAAAACTTAAAACGAACAGAGATTATTACGCATATGAAGGGTTCTAAAAATGCTTTAGCATAAAGAGCGAGGTATTTAGGAGGAGATAAATGCTAAAAAATTTTTAAATAATTTCAACTATTTATTCTACGGCCTTTCTGATTCAGGGGTCATTCTTAAAGAATTGGGATAAAACGTAATGTAAGTTACGTAAGTTATGTACGTTTGTTACGTAAGTTAATTCTTAAGTTACGTTTTTTTTTTACTAATAAAAACGTTCGTTAAAAATTAAAAGATCTAGTTGCCTTTTTGAGTAACCAAAAATTGGAAGGCAACTAGACCTCCTTCCCCACCCCTTATTTCTCAAAATCGTCTGATCAAAACTAAGAGAAAGCCATTTAGCCAAAAAAAGAATTAATATGCAAATTTCATTTTAGTAATTTATGTACGGAGAGCCAAAATCAGACATGCATTAATTCAAAAACTTTCAGAAATTAAATAAAAAAAAAACAAGTTTTTTTTAATGAAAGTAAGGAGCGACATTAAAACTTAAAACGAACAGAAATTACTCCGTATATGAAAGGGGCTTTTCCTCCTCGACACCCCGCTCCTTGCGCTAAAGTTTAATTCTTTCTCGCAACTCTACTTTTTAAAACAATAAAAAACTTTAGCGTAAGGAGCGGGGTGTAAGTTTTAATGTCGCTCCTTACCTTCATTTAAAAAAACTTGTTTTTTTTTTATTTAATTACTTAAAAGATAGTAAATGAATTTGTACATTTAGACAGAGATACATTGTCTGTTGTTTTATTCATATTACCCTGTGACTAATTTATTATAGTGGTCAGAAAGAAATCCAATAAATAGTAAATTCCGGTAGAATATGCAACTCAGTTTTGAAAGATTACTCCGTGTGTTCTAAGACAGCTTTTTGGTGCTGCATCGGTAAAGAGGAATTTGTGTGAACAAGTTGGACTTCCTATCTTTATCCTGTGTCTGTACTGAAGTAGTTAAGCGCTAATCTTGTCAGAGCAGCCGAGGTATCAACTCCCAGCTTTACAAGATACCATTCAGTATAGGAAAGTCTCTGGTTAACGCCAAAGTTTTACAGTAGTTGTATATTCCTCTTGTCTTCATTCTCTACAAAAATCTGCAGTAATTTATATTACTCTTGAATTGGATATATACCAAATTTTGCAGTAATATTACATTACTCTGCCATTGGTTCTATACCAAATTTTACAGCAATTTTATAATGCTCTTGCAGTGGTTCTATGCCAAATTGTGCAGCAATTTTGTATTATTCTCGTATTGGTTCCATAAGAAGTTTCATACTAATTTTATGTTACTCTCGCTTTGGCTCTGCATAATATTTGGAAATTTACCTAGCCCTGGACCAAGAGGTGATTGTAGCCCTGATGCAGCAGACTGTCAGATTGAGCATGGAAGCGATGAAATGACCGTTTTGCTAGTTTTGCCATGTAATTTAGTATATCCGTTCAGGCAGGCCAAGCTACAATTCAGATTGCAACCATAACAGAAGCGAGGTCACCCTTTTTCATAGCAAAGTTCAGCAATTATTGGGACTTTGATTCAAACCTCAAAATCTTTGAGTTTTCATCTATTAAAAACCAGTGGTACAAATCGACATGGGCAGTGAAGCTACGTGGTTGGTTAACAGGGAAAGCCATAGAAGCTACTTCGATGCTCCTCCAAAACCATATTAGTGACTATGATGTGGTCACGTCAGAAGCCTAGTGAGTTAGTTTCTGGTTCAAACAGAAGGAGGTAGATCATTCTATAATTGACTATGGGAAGAAGTGGGAGCGACTATCTATCAAACGGTTTGGTTTGAGCGTTAGAATTGGAAAAAGAAACAGATCCTGAAATCCTTAAACAGAAAATAGATGATATCTTCGACTGATTGTGGCAGAGCATTCATAGGTTACATAATAAATGACAAGCTCCGCTTACGTCATATGGAATTCGACCTTCCAACTTTGATGGAAGTATGCAGATTAGCAGATTAGTTCTTTCTCGCCAAAAGAGATAAAAATCGAGTTTCGAAGAATTTGCCACGGTGAGAAAACATATATAGAGAATCTCAAAATTTCGAAGGGAAGTCTTAGACAGAGAAGAAAGATTCACGAAATACAGCCAATTGTACTTTCCCGTCACTGAAGACTTGTCAAAGCTGTTATAACTGCAGGAATAAAGGGCATAGGGCTAATGACAGTCGACAGCCAAAGAAATCAACTCTTCTATCTTAAAGTCTTTGCCCATTGGAAGATGCATGGAAACTTTTCTATTTCTAAGGTGAAATTCAAGGGCAACCAGCAAGTTTCTGGGTCGATAGTGGCGCCACCCGGGTATCATGCACGAAAAGTATTTGCCTGATAATAGATTCCGTTCAAAGAAGATAGACGTTTACTGCGTCTATGGAGACTGCACATCGTATCTTGGTAAAGATTTTCACATCTAGGTATGAAGGGAAGGCATAGTTTCAGTGAATGTCCCGTTGCTGTTTTAAATGAATAACCTATGAAAATGATTCTGGCGACTTTATTTCCTCATTTAAATGAACTTTGCAATCACCACTTTGGAAAGAAAAATCCTAATATAAGAGTTCTTGTCAGAACAAGGAGAAAGAATTACTGCCAAAAAGAGATTAAGCAGCATGAATCTGTACCAAGGATGATTGACTTGCCTTACATGCCAAGCATTCCTTAGTAACCTAATCGAAAGGATGGGAGATTCATTCTTCCAGAAAATAATATTTGGGCAATAGAGGTAGATCCTGGAAACACAGGGGGGTGAGACATCCGGAAAAAGAGTCGAAAGAAGAAGCACAGAGAGCGTGATTTTCACACGCCTCTTTTGTTGGGTACAGCTCAGGAGATAAGTCCTTATCAGCTGAAGGAACATAAACTAAAAACATTACAGGAGGCTGACAAAAGCTTGGTATGTTGTTTCAAGCAAGCTTCGCTAAGTGAAAACCATTAGATACTTAATGGTGCGTTGTATAGAAAGAATACTTCGTCAGTAGGCGAGGAGGTATTGCAACTTGTTGTGCCAGAGACTTGCAGATCCTTCATCATGAAATTTGCCAACAACTCGTTGGTAAGTGGACATACTGTGATCAGATTTCGCATCGTTTCTTCTGGCCAGGATTAAGACAAGATGTCCGAAAATACACTAAAACTTGTAAGCAATTATTAGCTCACTGCTAGGCTGAAAGCGAAGGAGAAGGTGTATCTGATTTTCTTACCCACAGTGGAGGAGCTTCTGGAGACTCTTTACCTTTTGTAGACGAGCTTCTGGAGACGTTTGGCAGCAAGAAAATATTAAGTGTCCTAAAATTGGTTAGAGGGTACTGACAAATAAAACTGGAGAAAGGTAGCAAAGAAAAGACGGTATTCCAGATGTCTTCCGGGCTTCATCAGTTTCTGGTCATGCACTTCGGCTTGCATGGTGTTTCCAACACCTTCCAGCGTCTTACGGATAAGCTTTTAGAGCCCAGTAAGTCATTCGTTTGTGCCTGTTTGGATTGAATTGTCATGTTGTATCTTCGTAAAATCGGACCACCACCCTCGCTGGTGGCTTATTGTTGCTCGAAGTTTTAACACTGGTTTGCCTCTCTGGTCATTAGCTCTACAGGATTCTGAAATTACCACTAATAGCCGACCTGGATCCACAAAAACACAAATGCTGGTGCGCTTTCAAGGCTCTTAGATAAGATAAGATAATATTTATTTCAACAAAGCGACTATCACAAGCCCAAAAGGGCCGAATTCGCACTTCAGCGTCAGTACAACATCATAAATTGCAATCAATAAAAAGTCAAACGATAAAAACTCGTAAAGTTAAAACAGGGAAAACAAATTTAAACAAAAATGTAGCTAGCAAGAATTACAAAGTTTGCAATTGCAAAATAAACACTCAAACTATAAGATAAGAGTGGAGTGAGAAAAAAAAGGGGGGGTATTAATTTAAAATTTCAACTATGTGAGGGATTAATGTTCTTAGATAAGATAAGATAAGATATTTAATTTCAAAAAATAACTATCACAAGCCCCGAGGGACGCATTCCGGAATTCGCATTCCAGAGTCATAAAACCATAAAAATAAAAACACATCATAAAAATAGCACAACAACTAAAAAACTGGTTAAACAATGTCAAAAACAACTAAATCAGAAAGGCAAAGCCATTCATTTGTCAAAAAAAGAAAAAATTAAACGGCAATATGTCAGAAAGTTGAAAAGGTAAGTCGTAAAACAAAACTAAAAGAGTGAGATAAAATTAGCGTTGAAAAGGTTTAAAAGAGAACATATACACAATCGGTGGGAACAAACGAATCAAGCGAACAACGACCTAAAGCACCTCACATGAAAGAGAAAAAAAACTGGGGGAGGCGAAACTAGTTGGCTATTTTATTTATCTTTTCTGTGATGAAGGGGACAAAGGTTTTTTTTATATTTGGAGGTAACGCAACGAATGTTGGACAAAACTGGGATGGGCTCAGAAACAGCTCGAGGCTGTCGTAATCTGGATGGTGAGTGACGTTTGGGAAAAATACTTGCCGTCCGTGGGTTCGTTATTGTATTTTTTGAAAAACGGAGGCACAACGACGACCTCCTTCGCTCAAGGGTTTCCAAACTAGCTTTTTTTAGGAGCAGAGAGTAAGGCACCTTGCCTTCTTTGAAAATTATTCGCAAGGCTCTTTTTTGTATTGACTCAATTTTGTCTGATTCTTCACGGGAGATGCCAGGGTGCCAAACTGGACAAGCATATTCAAGATGCGGACGGACAAACGACGTGTACAACCTTAAGGAGTGGGAAGGGGGGACGCTATATTTATTTAGGAGCTTAAGGAGGGCGATAAACACATTAGCTTTATGGATGATATCTTTAACGTGGATATCCCACTTTAAATTTGACGAAATTGTGACTCCAAGTAATTTAACCAAGGATGCATAAATTTCAAGAGGGAAGGGATTAAGAAAACAGGGCGAGGATTTGAGGAAACAAATCGGCATTATCATGGACTGAGAATACAGATAGGGTCGCTTATTAAATTTCTGAAGCAACTTTCAACAATCGTTAGGCCATAAACAAATTTCCAACGGTCAGGAACTTCCTTCGCAAGGCTGTTAACCATGACTGAAAAAAGGAGGGGGCCTAGGAGAGTTCCTTGGGGTATGCCATTGTAGATAGAGAGAGGATTTGAGTAATGGTTCTGGTATTTAACCACCTGTGATCTATTTGTTAAAAATGAGGCAACCAATTTTACCAGTAAGGGATCTATATTGAACTCGCTTTCTAGTTTCTCAATTAAAATATTGTGGTTAACAAGGTCAAAGGCTTTCTGAAGGTCAATAGAAATTAATTTTAGCCAGGAATTAGGTTTTTCGAGGATTTTCCCGATGTGGTCAATAAGAGAAACGAGGTAGTCGGAAGTAGAAGTTGATTTTAGGTTTCCAAATTGTTTCAGGTCAGTAAGAGGTAGGATTTTTTCCTTTAGCAAATCTGCAAGGAATCCTTCATACAATTTTGAAAAAATAGGAGTAAGCGTAATAGGCCGAACACCATCAAAGCCAGGCTTTCTATTTTTCTTTTTCAAAGGGGTAATAAAACCCTGTTTCCAAATTGTTGGAATTTGCCCAGACTTAGTAATTTCGTTAAACAGGACAGACAAGGGCTTAGACAGGAAGTCACCGAAGGCTCTAATAAGGGGAAACGGGATATCCAAAGGACAAACACTTGTCTTTCTTAGTTTATCAATTCTTCTTTCAATCTCAGACGGTGAAACAGTCGGGAAAAAGGGGGATGGGGCTCCTGTTGATAATTGGATTGGCAATGCTGGAAGGCTCTGGACAATGGAAGCGAGAAATTTATTTAGATTACTTGCAGTAACATCAGGGGGCTCTGGTAAGTTGAAATTAAGCTGGTCAAGACTCCTGCCACATAGCTTTTTAACCTCGGAATACCAGTTTTTTGGCTTATTAGTGAACAATTCTTCGATCTTATTTTTGTAGTATGATAGTGCCGATTTACGAATTTCTCTTTTAATTGATTTTCTTAATATATTGGCTTGATCGAGTTTACCATTCTTAAACAGCTTCAATTTGGTTCTAATTAGTGTTTTTATTGTTTGATTAATAAAGGGTTTGTCACTTGAGCACCTTTTAAACCTTTTTTCTGGGAAACAAATTTGATATTTATCAATTAGCTTTTTATGAAACGTGGCTGTTTTCTCATCAAGGTTTTGTAATAAATGTCGGACCAATCTTCAGTACTCAGCCACATACCAAAAGAAAGAAGACCAGAATTTTGAAGGGGGCGGTAAGTGCTATAGGTCTTTGAGAAAGTATGCTTAAAAGTCGAGGAGGGGGACAAAAGAATGGAAAAATGATAACTCCCACCTAATGGGGGCAAAGTTGAGGGAGGGCTGTAAAAATTATACATATTAGTTAAAATAACATCAAGAGAGGTATTTCCCCGAGTCGTCGGTGTTTTTACAATTTGCTTTACTTTAAGTGAAGCACAAAAGGAATCCATTTTAAGGTCGTTGGCATCGCCAACTAAAAAAAGGCCAGCATTGGGGTACTTAGAAATAACAAAATCAGCACTTGCCTGTAATTGCTGGACAAAATTACGTTTTGACTCGATATTTTGATTTGGGGAATAATAGAAAACAGCTATTGCAATAATACTAAATGGACGAGGGAGTACTTTTGGTCTAACACTTAGCCAGAGGATTTCATCATACTCGGATAAATTAGGGACTTGAATAACCTTTGAGTAAAGGTGACTCTTAGTAAAAAACAGAACTCCGCCACCTTTTTTCCCGAGTGGGTGGTCTGAAGGACGGAGTTTAATAAACTCTGAATAATTTGTCAGGTGTAGGGACCCTGGGTCATGGGATTGAACTTCAGTAACAGCTATAATATCTATCAAATGTGATTCTGAAACCACCTCGAGTTCAGTAAGCTTTTCAAAATTAAGACTTTCAGCATTAGTAACTAAAAGTTTAGGAAAAACAAACCGATTGGGGAATCGCGACAGGGAAACTTGATGGGTTTGAGAATTTCCTGAGGGGTAGGGTTTTAATTTAATTTTATTATGCTTTGGAGAAGAGGGGTAAGAGAAGTATTTGCTTTGGGGATTTGGATGTGGGGGGACGGGCAAGGATATGGACGAAGCACGAGGACTTATTATATGACAATTATTGGACGCAAAAAATCTCAGACCTGAGTCATGTTTACAGGGTAGGCACGAGGGATAAAACGAATGGGCTGGGGTTTCGTAAGGTGCTGGGAAAGGGGGGCTGGGTGGGAATAGTGATTCATGTCCGTCAAGAAATTGCTGGTTTGCGGCGGAGTAGGGAGGGTTTGAGGCAGCATACTGTAAGGGGGAAGGAAATAGGACTTCTGTATACGGAGAGGAGGAGGAGATAACAAGGGGTAAGGCGGGGGAGTATGTAATCGGGAAGGGTTTATTAATTGTTGGGCTGAAAATGCAAGGGGATAAGAATGGGTGTCGACAGGAACCTGACCAAGGGGAGGATGGGGTCGTGAGTGCTTTCGACGCTGGCCTAAAAAGGGCGGGGCCTCCCTCCAAAATCAATCTCCGTTTTTTGTCAAATTCTTAGAACTAGCATCATGCACATGCGAAGGTATAGTTTATGGCTTAGAGAATAACCTACTAAACGACTTTGGTATAAAAACATGATACTTGTCACAACCGAAACAACGACCCGACATAAAAACAGAACAAATTGAAACATGGTCAAACAAGCACGAACTTTTATTGCAAGAACCCGTCAGAAAATATTTGCAAATATGGAGCCAATTACGTCTTTTTCCGTGGTTACATTTTGCACGTAAAATATCCTTGCAAACTGATTTCGTTTTTTCTTTATTTTCAATTTCACGCTGATCACCATTTTTTTTCCAGCTAATTCTTCCGTTTCCTTCACTTTCATATGCCACAAGTTTCTCATAAACAATTTCAATATCTGCATCGGATTTCGTAGTAACCTTATTAGTCTTTAAAACAAAGGTGTCATTATCCTCTTTCAAATTCACCATACAACCGGAAGCCGTTAAGTTATTCCTGTATTCGGATACAGTGGGATTACGTTCATGAATAATTGATTTCATTTCAACATTATTAACTTGAACGTTCCGGTCAATGTCATTGCTAATCACCTGGTTTGTCACTGGTTCAAACGCCCTTGACGTCTCAAATGAATTTACGAAGGGAAATATAGCATTTTCTGATATTTTTTAATTTCGCTTGATTGACTTCATTATTCTTTGTTATATCACTGTTTTGAGTTACAGATAGGGGTTCCGAAATTGCGGTCGAAATGTAGCTTAATAACTCTTCTAGTCTGTCTTTTAATGGTTTAAGAGTATCAAGATTTGTCTGGCAAGCAAAATATTTAACACAGGGATTTGGATACGTTAAATTTTCTCTGATAACATATGAGTAAGGTTCGGTCTGAACTGATACCTCACGTAAGCAGGTTCGTAATTTTCCAATGGTGGTGTTCAGAGTATAGGATGGGTCGACGGAAGAAAAGGTCTGGCACTCAGTCTGACAAGAAACTTCAAGAGGGGGGGACATCACTTCATGTTGTAAATAGGGAGAGGCTAGAGTCGACTTCTGCGAAGGGGGGAGCACCGGCAATTTGAGCTCTTTTAAGATATTAAGCATCTTAGCTCTTGAATTTGGAGAACGAGGGGTGCGAGGTGAAGCATTTTCTTAGAGGAGCAGTCAGGACAACACCATCTCTCACTCCAATTAGCTGTATCAATTCTGGCACATTTTTCCGCTCCTGCGTGAAACGAGCAATTGCACCCTCCACACTTCACAGAGTTTGAAAAGACTCTAAGCCTACATACGGGACAAACTAGTCTTTGTCTGACCATTGTTTTTTAAGAGGTTAATGGTCCGGCTGAAAAAACTTGGTTCAACAGTTAACAACACTAGATCCTCACACGTTGGATGCTAGATGAAGACTGACTCTTCTAAGACATTACTCTTCAAAGTAATGTTGTTTGATTGAGAATGCTGAATAGTTGGATTAAGGGTATCTCTACCATCCTATTGTTAAAGGGAGGGGTGTCATGAATCGCCTATGTGAATTATACTTGTTGCGAAATCCTATTTCATGTCAAGTCCTTTTCTGCGTGAGCGAGTGCTGTGATATCAAACTTGGACTGTTATGAACTTCTATTTGATTCATTTTGTTAGGTGATTTGTCTGCTTATGAATAAAGAAGGGATATTTTTCGTATTTGGAAACTTTATTGATCTAGGGAGAAATTAGCCGGCAACAGATAGATTTTTGGCTAAATCACGTAAAAAAATATTGGATGGCTCTGGGATGTCAATAATTTTGATTCAGGGGATAGGCATAGGAGGAAAAGTAGGAGCTCAGGCTAGAAAGGTAAAGATTGTAGTGCAAGAGAGGGAGCTTCAACTATGGCAGTCTCGTTGGGCCAAGGCAGTGTCTCATGGTGTGTGCGTTTAGGTAAAAAAGGGTGGGTGGAGGAATATTATTTTAAAGTAAGGCTTTGGGGGAAGGATGTAAGGTGGTTCATTTAAATAAGTGGTGATCATATGCCTTTTGGTGAAAGAATGAAGTATTTGGAGAGGTTAGGTCACGATATTGTCTGTATCAGATGTCCGAAGAAAAATATAGTTTAAAGCTCTTTCCGTGCTATTGTAAGGAATTGAAGGATTTAGGGTAAAAATTTTTGGTATTTGGCTAAAAGGGAAACATCGAATGGTAGAAACAAAAAAAAAACTAATCGTAAAATTGAAGTTGAAATGTAAAGAAAGTGGGGAGGAGCGTCCTGGTATTCATACAGCAGAGAAAAAGATTTCGGAGGGCGGACAATAAGTAAGAGTGTCGGAGTTTTTTTCTTAATCAAATCATTTTTGTTAATAATCAGCCATCTAGGCTCTAGTGTTGTAATACCATTACATATCACGATGTAACAACGTTATTTTTATTATTGTGTATGAGAGCTATGTGTCATTCAGATGTTATGACTCTTGCTATGTATCTTTTTGTTATTGCTAGCGTTATTCCTGTTTTAATAACATATTTTGTTATGGCTATTGTTACATATGTTTATACTATGCCCATTAACGTTTGTTTCGTTATTTTGTTTCGTATTTGCTATGGCCCAAAGAGGATTTTCCAGTGATAAATATCTATATATCATAACCAAAAAGCAAATGGAGCAAAAATAGACCATCAGAAAATTATTTTGTAGCTCTACCCTGCAACATTTGATATTTGTATTTTTGTAGTCTAATCTCGCAATAAATTAGTTTTTATCTTTCCATTTTTGATTTAGCTAGTTATATTATTAATTTAATCAAAACATGAAATATCACACATTAAACATCTCAAATATTAAGGATAACTTAACAAACTCCAAAGAAAAGACAAAAATTCTAACTCAGAAAAGCCCGAATTACCTAAGAAATAGTTTCAACTCTCAACTTTTCAATCAAATCTCTACGAAAATTTATGGAAGCACACTCAAAGCTATCTTTCACAAATACAGCCACAAAATAAGACGGAAAAAATTTACAGAAATTTTAAAAATCTTTGGAAAAACACTTATTTCTTAAAAAAAATCATTTTTCAACAGATAATTAAACACTTTAAGAAAAATTAAGACCAATCCTAGGCCCGGGAATAGGTACGCTAGTGCCCCATCAATGATTGGATCGATGTGGGGGTGATACCGTACTTAGTTGTCATGCAGTGGAATTGTCTGATGTCGTACAGCAGCAAGGGGAGACCACTCTTGTTTTCAAATATTCCTTTTTTTCCTTTATTTTCTCTTTTACTTTTTTTTTTTTGGTATGAATAATAGTCATAGTAAATAACAACCAACAGGTACTAACTTAAATGAATAACTAAATCTCAAAACAAAAAATATTAAATGAATATGTAAATCAAACTTACAATGAGTAAAAATTACTACAAAACAGGGGCTTTGGCCATTATCCCCTTTCCCTACAATAGAGGTTTAAAGCTTAGTGCCGGCTCAATAGTAGTATTCGGTTGTGCCTAATTTTGTCACTGAAAAGCAATTATATTAAAACGTCGTCTTTTACACCCAAAAAATGGAAAATAAAATTTAAATTATTGTGAAACAAAATCTCGACCTGCTAAGTTTTCGGTACTTACTATAATTACATATCAAATATTCGGTTTAATTTTGCTAGTCAAGTGGTTCATGGTAACGAAATGTAGTAAAAACCGACTTGCCTCAATAGGGATCAGAATTCCAAAAAACAGAATTTTGATATCAATACATTCATCAAAAAATGGAATTCTATGCTGGTTTTAAATATTCAAAATTCAACAAGTTTATTTTAACCCAGCAAAAGCTACGAGCCTGATACAAATTACCTTATTTTAGAAAAAAGAAGAATTACCCCCTAAAAGTCATAAAATCTAAACAAAAACCCCACAATCAGATTCATCGTGTTAGAGAAACCTACTGTAGAGGTTTCAAGCTCCTATCTGCAAAAATGTGGAATTGTGTACATTTTGCCAGAAGAAAGACTGCGGATGCGTGCTTATTTTTTTTTTTCAAGGAATGATTGTATAGACCCAGTGGTCATAGAATGTCGTGAGAGGGCTCACTTTAATGAAACTTAAAAGTTCTGGTGTTCTTTTTAAGTGACCAAAAAATGTAGGGCGACTACGCCCCTTCCACGCACCAAAAGTCACCAAATCAGAATATCGAGATTGCCATTTCGTTCAACATAGTCAAAAAACTAATAACTTTGTCTTTACGGACGACTTAACCCCGCGCAGTCCCCAGGGGAAGGGCTGCAAGTTATGAGCTTTGCCAATCGTTTACATATAGTACCTGTTATTGAATTATACGAACGTTTTCAGGTTTTTTTCTTGTGGGAGGTTTGGTCAGGGGAGGGGATTACACGATAGTATCTTTCCATGAAAAAATTAATAATGGGGGTAGAGAAATTCCATGAAAGGGGGTTCTGGGTTTTTCAGCGTCATTTTTATAAACAATGAGGAATTAAATATGAAAAAAATCAAGTTTTTTTTCAATTGAAAGTAAGTAGCAATATTAAAACTTTAAACGAACAAAAATTATTACGAAGGGTTTTATCCCCTCCCCAATACCTCACTCTTTACGATAATGTATTTTTAGCAATTTCAAAAGAGCTATTACTTCTAATTAAACGAACTTTATGATTTTGCTCATTATTAAAGAATGGGAACAAAATTCGAGGTTTAGGGTAAAGAGCAAGGTATCGACAAGGGGGATAGTCCCCCACCCACCCATATACGTAACAAAAACATAAGAATATAGAAGTTTGTTACGTAGGTTGATTTTTTAGCTATGCATATTTATTACTAATAAAAACAATAGTAATAAAAATTAAAATCCCCAGTGGCATTTCGTTTTAATTATTCCTTTACGGTGAGCCAAACTAAAACCGGCATTAACTCAAAGACATTCAGTGGTTAAATTTTATTTTAACCACTTAACGAAAACAATATTTTAACTTTGGCGCAAAGAGTTGGGCGTTGATGAAGGAACAGCCCCTTTCATATATGGAATAACTTTTGTTAAATGTATGTTTTAATGTCTCTCCTTACTTTCAGTTAATAATTTTTTTTATTTAATGCTCCTCGACGACTGTTCAAAGCAAATATAGTTTTCAAAAACACGCAAATGACCCATTGATCTAGACTGTTACAGCTGCAGAAAGAGGCAGTAGCCAAATCTTTCCTTGTAGTGATTTTTTTTTCGTTTTAAGTTTCATTTGTATATTGAATTTAAGTTATACTTGTTTTAAGATTTATTTGTTCAATTATATTAGTACCTGTTTTATGTCAGTTTCCTATGATTTTTAATTCAAATCCTGTCCGTTTTGCTTTTTATTTATTCTTTAATAGTAATTTCTAGTCGTTCTGAACTTAAAATTGTTATAGAATTTTATTTCTGTTGGTCTTAAGTTTAGTATGACTAGTCACTTTTCTAAGTAAAATTCTTTTTTGGAAATTTGTATTGATTAACTTAGAAAACACCATTTGAAGTTAATGAAACAAAGCCTTTTTACTCTTATTGATTGTTAGAGGAGTTTGCATAAGGCAATAACACAGGTTAAGGGCAATAAAAAGAAAAATTGTTAGAAAATCAAGAATTAAAGAAGACTGTACTATTTTGGTTTATTGTAGGAGCGTTCGGGAATTTGAATTGGAACGCTTTTGCAGCGATATAGAGAAAAAATCCCTAGACATATATGTAATGAAGACTTTTTAGTGTTTTGGTTTGGTATAGGAAAGTTGACAGTTTTAACTACTACAAATTTTATTTAGGTAGTAGTTTACCCCTACTACCAATCCGCCTAAGGAAAAAACAGCTGCACACACACTTCTTATATCCCAATCTCTAGCCTTAGATAGTAGGATTGAACCACCTTTTTTTTCAGCCTACAGTTTTAAATACAGTCACTAAGCAAGGTACGCATAATTATCCGCTGGCTATTTCTCTAGAAGACATCTAGCAGATCATCATTCGCCTTTGTAGAAACCATGCTTCATAACCATATTTGACCACAGTCATCACTGTAGCTTCTAATTTTCTAATTGTTGCTTGAAGACTTATCTTCATATTCATCCAAGTTTTATTATTCAGAGAAAAAACACCTTGAGCCTTGGCTATTCTACTTTTGATATCTGAATTTTTCCCACCGTCGTTATTAGTAATACTACCAATGTAATCGAAGCTGCATACCTGATCAAACTTTTCACTACTCTTAGTAACCTTTTCATCTCCACTTATTCCTAGCCTTAGTGACCTGGTAATTCTTCACAATACTTCTCAAGCCTCAAGCAATTACTTCTTGCAGCAACCTAAATCGCAAAATCTCTAGAACTTCACAAATGCTTCTTACAATTTCATCTAGAATGCTTAAATCATCTGCGTAATCCAAGTCCAGCAGAGTTTTTTCTCCGCATTTTATTCTGTGTTTTCTCATTGCCTTTCTGTTTCTTGTTATGACAAAGTCTATTAAAACTATCCACATAAACGGGAATTTAAAAGATTCCCCCTTATCTCCTGTTTTATTACAAAATAAGCTTCTAACCTCATTTCATACATTAACCACAGCATGTTCAATCTCATAAATAGCAATAATCACTTTAATGTATGTTATGGTATAGCATGCAAGGATAATACCTTCGCTCAAGCTCTTCTATCAACAGAATTGAGGTCTTGTTTATAATCTATAAAACCGAGGACCAAAAGCGTTTGATAGCTCAATACTTCTCAATTGTTAACCTAGAGGTAAATATTTAGTCAACACGTCCTCTACCTTTCCTAAGATGGCACTAGTCTTCTCTTCAAACTTTGTTCTTAGCATCTTTCAGTCTAAAAACAACCTACAGAGACCAGATCAATGCCTCGATCATTTTTATGCAGTGGTTTCTTTAACATATTAGGCACTTTACATTTTTCAAATATAGCATTCATAATCTTCAGTAACTTATTTCTAACCTCAGAGCCACCAGATTTCGAGAGTCATTTATCACACTATCAGCCCCTCGAGCTTCATAGTTTTTTAATCCTTTTATTACTGTCGCTAATTCTTCCTCACTAAACAAATCTGCCTTCACATCTAAGGTATCACAAACTTTTTCATTTTCATCTATATCTTTTCCTGCAACTGTATTTCGGTTTAGCACATTCTCAAAATGATCCACCCATCTTTCTTTAACTTTTTCCTTATCATTAATTGTGGCCCCATTTCTATCTTTATCTGGGACTAGTCCGGATTGGCTACTCCCTTTCAACTTATAAACATGCCAGTATAATATTTTAATATTATGCCGTCTAGCCGCATCTTCCAGATCCTCAGCAATTTTATCCATGACCTCCACTTCACATCTCCTTACTTCATATTTTATTGCTTTCTCTACTTTATTTACATTCCTTTTGTTTTCATACGACCTATCACTCAGATAATTCTTGTACAAACCCCTTCTAATCTTTATTAAACCAAAATCTTTTTCACTAATATTCCTATTTGCACTCTTAGCTTCCTGATTCTTCCTAAAAAAAAAAAAACATTTTCCTCTATATCCTTTCCTGCAACTCTATATAAGCTTAGCACATTCTCAAAATGTTCTGCTCATCTCTCTTTAGCTCTTTCTGTATTACTAATTGTGGTCCTGTTCCTATCTTTAACAGGGACAAATCCGGATTGACTACTCCTTGTAAATTTATTGTTATTCAAGTATAATATTTTACTACTATACCGTCTAGCTTCATCCTCCAGATTCTTGGAAATTTTATCAATGGCCTCTGCTTCACACCTCCTTGGTTCAAATTTATAATGCTTTCTTTACTTTCTTTACATTCCTTTTGTTTTCACATGATCCATCATTACAATAGTTCTTGTATACACTACTTCTCCTCTCTTTTAAACATAAGGCTTTTTCACTTACATTTCTAGCTGGAGTCCTAACTAAATTCCTTAAGACACCTTCAGCATCTTCATAAATTGCTTTTCTATGATTATTTTAACCATATTCCACATTGTCAAATTTAAAACTAGAAAAGTTTAGAATTCAACTGTTCCTAGAAATTTCTCCCATATTTTCAATTTGTAGTCTACCAACATCACAACTTACCAGGAGGTAGTTACCCTTCCAAAATTTCAGCTTCAAAGTTGTCCTAGATTCTACTATATGGTGAACTTTTAAGAAACGTTTTTAATTTTCACATTAATAACAGTACTTCAATATACCTTGGTATCTTGTATTGGTCCTTACAATCTTCAGTTAACCATAACATAATTAATATAGTTTGCTGTCTTTTCCTCACGTCAATATCTTGTTAACTTATGATCCATTTTATGACCAAAGAGCGTATTTGTAATAACAATATTATTATACCTACAAATGTACAAAAGTGTGTAGCCATTATTCCAGGGGCATATAGTATTATAACTGATACCCTGAACTTGTTAGTCAAAAAATGATCAAACAGTTATCTATTATTAATACCTATCCAGCCTCAACAAGACTTAGTAGCTTGCCTTCTCACCATGACCCATAATCCCAGTCTTTGTACCCTATCCTTCCTGCCTGAGTAACCAAATTCTATACCACCTAATTTCATTCTTCCTACTCCTGGGACATGATTTTCTGAAACTCTTAACAAGTCCAATTAAAATTGTCCAAGTTTATCAGTCAAAATGTTGATACAATAGTTATTTTTTAGTGTCTTAACATTCCAGGCAACATTGTTCAGTATCTTTATATCAGTGAAAGTATTTTGGCCTCAGGAAAAGCATTGGTCACGAATACTAGTTCTAGACGAGGATCAACATATCTTTTCAAATCTACATCAAATAACTCAAGCCAGCTTGGAACCGGAAAGCAAGAAGTCCATGGGAACTCCAGTATGAATGAAGGCCTTGTGCAATCTTAGGGCCATGTTGGTAAAAAGATGGTTTTCAGCACCCGGCGATGCTCTTTTATTAACAAGAGTTGAAATTCTGCACAGACCGTCTCAAGCTTATTACCTCAAACTCTTTATATATTCAAGCCTACACATACTATGCAACGAAGGGAAGGCAACCCATAGTAGATAAATTAGCTAGGAAGAGGTTTTTAAGCCTAAGAAAGCTCATAAAACAGACCAATCCTGGAAGAATGTTCCATTAATAGGAATCCAGTGCAAATGCCGTCTCGCTTACTAGGCTACAATTTCCTCGAGGGGTGCCACTCCTCAACAGGGTTTAGAGTGAACCTGCAAGATCCCCAGTCTTGCAGGAACTACAAAAAGATCGAGGCAGCCCTTTGCAGAGGCCGTTGTCCATAGATCTGGATCTTACACACTGCCGCATATGTTCTCATATTGAAGATCCCCTAAACCAAGCACTCTAACCCATTACTTTAAGAAGATTTGTAACGCATGGGACGTTTGGACACTTCAGGGTACCCTGTTGGGTGTACGTTTGAAGGGTGTTTATATCTTCCTCCTCCGTTTTTATTTATGGCCCAGGGGCGAGGGTGACTCAGTTTCTTCTATGGACTCCCAGAGACAAAATTTTCCTTGGTCCGTTCTTCTACTGAGGTATCCAACACGTCCATTAGGTGCTCCCCTATTAGCACCTTGGTAAAGGCTGAGTAGCATGGGGAAGATCTCTTAAAGCTGACAGATGGCAAATATATGTTCTTATTATTACATTTTAGCTGTCCCATATAGTAATCAAATATTATTGTTGCTATCTATTTTATAGCCCAAAATATTTTAACTAAAATAACTCCGCAAAGAAAGATGAAAAAGCAAAAACGGAAACAACAAACTCAGATAGCAAAAGAAGCAAAGGAGAAAAAGGATTTACGCATATTTCTTATTCTTTTACGGCGATTCCTTATCCAATGACGTGTATTACGTACAGTTAAACCCTGATTCGTATATTCCACAAAAATAAAAGTCTATTCACAACTTCATCTAGCTAAAAGCAACGTTCCAATCAACAGACTAAAGAAAAAATTAAGCTTTAGAGTATTTTACTTTGGAAAAATTAACGAAAATTAAAGGAAAAATTAACTGAATAATTCAAGATACATTTTTGAAACCTATAGTAACCTTCTTCTTATATATTTAAAAAAAATAATAACAATTCTTAAACCTTTATTTATTTATCTTTACCCACAATCCTAAACCAAGTCATTGTACCAAAAAAATTAATTTTATCAAGTTAAGCCGAGATTGTAATTGTGTTTTGCATATCCATTCCAAGTATAAAGAAACTTTAGGGATTTCCAAAATTATCATAGTGAAGGCTTAATAGAAATGTGATTTTGAAAATTAAATAATGAGCGAACAAAAATATTTCTCTGGCATTAAATCGATTTTTCAGATTCTAAACGAATTGGCGAGAGAAAGCTCCAGAGGATATTTAGAAAGATATTTTTAAAGGAGAGTTATTCATAAAAAGGGGATATTTATGAAAGAAGAAATATTTCTTTTGATGAAAAAATTTATGCTATGATACACCTATAAAAGATAAAACAGACTCGAAGGTCTGATTGATAATAATGATCTCCATGGAAAAAAGATATTAAGGTTAACTTGCTAATAAGGGAAAATTACTGAAACAAGTATTAGTCCTATAGTACCACGATTGTGTGTGGCACACTGCCACTAGCGCAATGTAATAGGGCCTTGTTTGCTCCCATGTTCTACGAGTTCTGCTCCACTATTATTCGTTCTGTACGCCTGCAAAAGCTAGAACCAGTACGGGTACGACAAGTGTGCTCTCTTTGGCTTGTAAGTATAAAGGTTCTTTCTTATGCCAAAATCTTTACTATTTCTCTCGTACAAGAAAAATCTATGCCTAGTAAAAAAAAAAAATGATGAAGTAAGCCTATTTAGAAAAAAGGACAAATAACTTACTAATTACATTCAGATCATATAACATTCTAAAGAAAAATCAAATCTGACTTCCTCTCTGCAAGACGTATAAGGAGTTGCAGCTCAAGGAGATCAGCCAATCATAAGCATCAACGCAAACTTTTTGTGGTATCATATTTAGTATAAAAGTATATTGGAGTTTTTTTTGTTCTGAAATAATGCCGAAAAATCAATTCTAGGCGTGTAATTTTCTATAAGAACTTGCCTAGAATATTTCGCATCTCCGACCCTCCTACGAAATGGCAAGTTTTCTCCCTAGCTATTTAACTGGTCATGTCCTCCCTTAGGTGGTCTGGCTAGGCTATTTCATTTTCATCGATATTCCAATGTATAGAACGCCCCCCTCGCCATTATAGAAGTGACTTTCTATAAAAACAGTTTCACTGTGAGTTCGCAATTTTCACCTAGTGTGACATTTAGTGCTATAGAAGGAGCCAAGCCCACTTTTACTATTATTCATATAACTTTTCCATCATTCTTTGCAATTTCTATTCTAACCCAAGCTGAAGAGCAAGGGTAATTTTCTTCATACTATCATATAGCTGCAACCAATCTTTTTGTTTTTATTTCTTTTGTTTTAGGCTATTTTTTGTTTATTTCTGCGTTAATAATTAGGTCAGATCAAACAATATATTATCCAATACCTGAGTCAATTATCATTGTGACTAACTCTCTGATCGCTTTTTTCTGTTTTATATGAAATCAGAACCCATAAATTTTTCCTTTACTGTTTGCTCTATCCTAATTTGTTCTTTTTCAGGTTACTTTACTGGGGCAACTTTTCAAAAATTTCATTTGTTAGCCACAGTTTACCGATTTGTCTACATTTCAAACTTGGCAATTTTTCGTCAACTTCCCTTGTTTACCACAATTTACCGATTTATCAGCATTTCAAACATGAATATCCTTTATTTTTGTTTCCAGACATAGTGACTTTGCCTCCTATTTTGGCTTATGGGTCGCTAAACTTTTCTTCCCAGTCAACAAAGTAACATGTTTTTCATCTTGGAATTTGCTGTCATGTACATTTTATTATCCTAGAATTGATCCTAAGCAAATCATCAGGCAGATGCGCTATCCTATAAGTTGCTTGTGATAAATTATTAATCTCAGAAGTTCTCAAGCCAGCTTCCATTAGACCTTTCAAGGTTTTTCTAAGCTCATGGTAATATCTTCCTTCATCTGCCATTCTAAGTTCCCTTTTTTCCTGACTTTTTTCTTACGGGCTTCTGTATCCCGTTCCATTCATCTTAATCCAATAGCATTATTTTTCTTTAAAAACATGATTGAAATCACAAGCGATTTAAATAAATGAGCACAATATTTGTATGTAATACTGTTTCATTAATAAATTATACGTAGTTTACACCGTAATTGTCTTGCTGCCAGAATCAAGATCTGCAAACATTGATGATCTGCAAAAAAGTAATTTAATTCTCTATGTAAAAATCACCGACGTCTGAAATAACTCTCTAAAAAGCGATTTGGGGTGATGGGGCTTAGTAGGGTGAGAAAACAAATTCGATCAACATTCAATCTTACTGATATATTAGCTGGACTAAAAAAGGAACTTATCCCTGTGACACGAGCCAAATATCCACACTTAACAGTGGTGATACTAGTTGCAAAATATGCCAATTTTCTAAAAATACAAACTTCTTACGGCAGACTACACCAAACAGACAAATTCTTGCTAATATAGTACAAAAATTAGACGGACAAACTCTTGATAATTTTTAGTACCAGTAACCCTTTAATCTTCGCAATTCAATGTCTGCACGTCCTTTAGATCTATTCAAGCAGCAATCTGACTTTATATTTCTCTATTCTTCTCTTTTACCCTGTGTTATTTTTTTCTAATATGATTGGATTTAACTACTGTAATACTCAATTTATTTCTACCTTATTTTCTTTTTTTCTCAAACTCTCAAAAGTTTCTTATTATTCTTATTACATGTTTTCTCTAATTAGTATATTTTTTCACTAGGTTATGCCTAAACCACCTTACATGAATAGTTCTCTGAGTGATATAATGTGTTTTCTGTAAGTAGAGCCAGGATCGAATAATTTCTAAATAGCAGGAAGGTTTAATAGTTCTTTGATTTTTTTTTGCATTTTACATAGCCTACAATATACGTTAATTCAGCTCGTATCTTCGGCAATAGTTATTATATTCATTGTCATCATTGTGATAGTGCCACCAGCATCACTGACGCCAGTGATAGTTTTTTAGCGCTATCAGTTTACATACTGGGTTACCAATTGCACAAAACTAGTTAGTGTCACCCGTGTACGTGGCACTGAGCAACCAGTGTCAGCACTCATGCCAAAAGCGTAAGGTAAAGCGGCCCAGACGGTTAACAAATTCCAAAAGCTCTGATTGCTGTTTATTATTTCTTATTCTTGCCAAAGCTACAAATAGTACAGGTATAACAATTTTTTCTCTATGGGGAGCATTTCCCTTAAGAGCAAAATAAGGCTTTTAAGTCGAAATTGAATTAAGCAGTGGTGTTAAACCCAAACTCAGGCTTTGGCATATGCGATGGTGCCGGCAATCAAATAGAAATAAGCTAAAAATACCTCTTAACCATCAACGATAAAAACTGCTCCACATCTTGATTAAAACTTGAATTGCTACCAAGCGTAATTTGAAATCATCAATGGCCAAAAATACAAGGGACTGCAAAAATTAACGGGGTACGGAGATATGAGGAGAGAATCTGAGTGAACCATGAATCAGATTTCTTTGAGTCCCATCCCCATGGAAAACCGCTTGAAGAATAAACATTGATATCATATAAAGATGAAACTTAGATATATTCTTCAATTAATAAGGTTTGAAGGAAATGAGTTTCGATTTTGCTACGGGGTACCAATATGTGATAGGACTACTGGGTAAAGATTTAGGAGGGGTATGCAGCTAATGTTGCTTGTGGAGTGTGACTCACTCTATCTCCTTGCGACTCAAGTTTGGAAATGGAAGGTATCGGTAAAGGTATCACAACAGGTCTATTAGTTTTACTTTGAAGGAAGTGTCTATCATTCATAGCTTTTCGATGGGCTAGCTCCCCTCAAAAGAGACCATATGCCAAATAGAGCTGATAAAACATATTCCAGACTCTATTCCAAGTCTCTCTTTTTTATATTTCATTTTTCTCATAATTTTCTATATTTATGTTTAGAAAATGGATAATTCGTCATAAAATGGGAATAGAATCCACAAATTAGGTTATTCACACTGGATTTAATTTTTTCAAATTTGACGACCAAAAGTGTGCACAATAAATTTATTCTCACCCTTCTCTCGTATATTGGGTGTTTCATCTTGGTGTATATTTGTTGGCGTCTCATATTTGGTATAGCTTTCTGAAATTTTCTTTGTTATAAAATTGTTTAAAAAAAAAAAATTGTAGGTGTTTCATTTTCTGTATAAGCTGGTCAAGACAACTACGCGTCTCCGACTCTACAACAATACGGCTAGCTTTCTCACTCTGTTATAAAACTGGTTTGTTGTCCTCCCTTAAACAGGCTGGACTGACCATTTCCATCTCATCAATACCTTATGGAATTGCAAGCCCTCTCTCGAAGCTTTAGAAATTGCTCTTATGTGTGTTAGTTTCTCTTTGTGTCCGGGATCGTTCCCTATTAGGGAATGTACTGAAAGAGAAGGAACCAGACCTGTTTTTACAGTTTTTCTTAGGATTGTTCTATCATTTTTTCGCAATTTGTATTCTAACCAATGCTGAAGGTCACGGTTGCTTATCTCCATGATGACGTACAGTTGTAACCTTATCCCTATGACTTACCTCTGTCCTGTTTAAAAAGTCAGTTCGCACGAAAGTTTGCTTACTACCCGAGTCAATTTTCTTTTTGGCTAATTTTCTGTTCACTTTTTTTTCTATTTTACACGATCACACAAACTCATCATTTATCATTTTCTATGGGCTACTGCCCAGTTTGTATTTTATGGTCTCTTTCATCGCCTTTATTTGGGCAATTTTTTGCAAACTTCCCTTGTTTGCCGCTTTTTACCGATTTATCTTCATTTAGAAAATGAATTTCAAATAGGTCAAAGAAACTTCGGAGTGGGCTCATTAGGTCATTAATTTGGAGATCTATTCATTTTTGTGAAGTCCAAAGGGGTAGGAGACCAGCCAGCTGTTTGGGGGTGCTATTTTCCAGGTGGTATTTTTTGTGCCTTTTTTCGGGAGGAGATATTATCCTTGGGTTTTTCTTATGCCGGTTGTATTTTCTGGGGAGAGGTAAACACCTGCCACCGAAAAAGGACAAGGAAAGATGAAAAAATTCTTCGCTAGCATCTTTACATGCACCAACCGAGGCATTCTCAATGCCGATAAAAACAACAAAAAAGTACTTAGAATCAAACGTGCATTAGGCTGGATTTTTATTACCTTGAGGGGGTTGGAGTAGCTTAAATAAACTTGGTTTGCTTGTTTTTTGTGGGAGAGGAGGAGGGGGTCAATCGTTTTTTAAAAAAAAATTTCTAGTTTTTTTATCTCGTCTTGCACAGTTCTTGTTGTTCCATTCTTCCGGTTTCGTTTAGCTTTCGTTTGTATTGTTTTGTTGTCCTACTAGAAATGAATAAATAATTCTAAAAACAAGTTCAGCTAAAATTTGATTTACAGTTTAAACTTAGAACAAACAAAAGTATGTTACTATTGTAACATAAAAGAAACCCAAAACAAACAGAAATTAAATAAACAATCATAGCAAACAAAAATAGGCTACACCATGTGCTAACATAAATTAATATATAAACATTAAAACGAATAAAGCTTTAATTAAATATGCGTATCAAGATTGAAACGAACAAAACTCAATTCAAAGAAGAGTTTCTTCCCTAAATATAAAAATTTAAACTCTACTGCGTCATTGGTGCTTTACTGAAATGGCACTTTATTACCAAAACTTTCTTACGTACTGATTACAACGTTGAAAATAAAAAAAGAAATTACAGTAAAATTGAATTTGAACTGATTGGCTTTCTAGCAAATGACATTATGTAAGGAATATTTTGTTTGGCCTTACTTCTTCCCAAAACAGTGCAAGACAAACTTTGTTTCACTACAAACAAGAAATTAGCTACTGCCTCCTAACCTAATTTTGAAAATCGAAAGCCTACTGCTTGATTCGAGCTTCACTAAAAGCAAGTTATATTATAAACATTCTCTTTACCAGTTACTACAGCATTGAAATGAAAATAAATATTACACTATTTAAACTTTACATATTCATTTTTACTTCATATAAAAAGAATTTCACTTTTTCAATTTTAAATATTCAATTAGAATTAAACCTTTAGCGTTCTTAAAGTATATTAAACGCTAAGTTTATATTAAATGCATTCAAAGCCTTGTAGTAATTGAATGTTTCTCCTTGTACTATAAAAACATTATATTCAGATTAATAAAATATGTTCTGTCTATAACTGAAATAGGGTGCTATACTTTTTATTTAATAGCACGAAAGCTAAATAGACATTTCTTGAGCGATCTATGGGAATAGGGTGCACATTTCATCTTGGATAGCACTTTGATATTGGAAGGAGTAAAGGGGAGGATACAAAAAAAGACTCAAATTTGGATTATGAAGGATATAAATGCCGTGTCACTGGATCCACAGTTTATTGAGGCTGTGTGAAAGAGATTTATATTGAAGCCTGAGTGTAGGGGAATGAATTAAGGTCTGATTAATGTTAATGGGGGTTGTGTAACTACTTTAAGAATGGAAAAAATAAATTTATAAAGCCAGGCAGCTAAATGCTTCTTATTTCTGTCTAGCTCTAGGGGAGATAAAATTTTGTATCTGGAGTCAAATGTAAGAAATCGATTTACGTAAAGATGTAATTTTTGAAGACAAGTCTTATTGGTAGGTTAACTAGATAACAATAATTATGAAGACCGATGTTTAGGAGACTCTGACTACGGGGAAACTCCTGAGACTAATATTGGAACATAGAAAGTTTTCTACAGGTTGTTATGATTCTATAATTTATGAGTTGATTATTATTAGGTGATTAAAACGTATTATAACTTTTTAGGCTGTCAAATACGATGATTAAAATTTTTTTATGTGCTTAATATTAAGTGTTGTCACCTCTTAATCTGTACTTCGTTCTATGTCCACAGGCTCTGTTGCCTTCTGTACAATCAAAATGTTCCAAAACTACTATAAGATAATTTAACTTGATTTTTCCTTATGTTTGGCTTAATGGAGCTCTTTACTTTCTCTTAAAAACTTGTTTTATGGAAAAAGTTTCTTAAATTAATACTAAGCAAGATAAAAACTACAGCTTAATTTCTACTATTTTTATGTTAATTTCTTTTTTATGTCGCGCTGCCATAAAGTGTTTTTCAGAACAATATTTGTTTATAGATCTCTGCCCATTACAAGAAGTCTGGGGAGGCCAGGTTTATTCGTTCAATTTTCAAGAAGAGACAATTACCAAAATTGTCACAAGGCTAAGTGGAAATTATGTAGTTTGCATGGAGAAAGGCATTGCACCATTAAATAAGGATTGTCTAGTGTACTCATTTGGCATCAGCATAGATTGGTCGTTTGATGAAAAAGCAGAAGATTTTGGATGTGAAGTTTATTCATTTGACCCCTCAATAGGTTTACCAGCTCATAACCACTCCGTTAGAATATTTTTCAATGACACAGGTGAGTACCACATTCTCTTAATATTCCCATACTGAGAATTAGAACTGCTAGTTAATAACTTAGAGAAAGTTTCCAAAACCCACAATAAATCTGAAAGCAAATTTAAAATAAATGTGAATCAAAAAGTAATTAAAAATAATAATCAAGTTAAAGTTTGAAAGAAAAAACTATACCTAACAGGAGCAGGTGTATTGCCCCTTAGTATTTAAAAAAAAAAATTACTTGCATAATACTGAAATAATTTTCATCTCAACCTATGAGTTTATCTTTGGCACAACATGAACAAAAATGGAGAAAACAGGCAAAAATAAACATCACATTAACACAAATTGCTGAACACACGTAATAAAATTTATTTTACTTTTCTTGTGTCAATACCTGCCAATTGTAAAGTTATTCACGATGGTATTTTCGTGCTCAATAAATGAGGAAATAAGAACAAAGCAACGAAAAAAGGATAAACTGCTGAGTTCAATGTCCATAAATACCAACCAATGAAACTTTTTTGAAAACTTTTTTCTGAAAGTTTTTTGAGCAATGAAGGGGGGTTGTATTCTTATTAATTTGATCGAAAACGAAACTGATGTGTGGTAATTTGTTTTTGCTTGAATTTTGACTTCATTGCCCGTAGTATATTTCCGGTTACGCTCTGCAACCGGATTTGTAGTAATTATATTGATTTTAAAAATAGATGTAAAATTTGAAGCCACAAATTGACTTTAAGAAGTTTTTCTGCAAATAAATCAAATTGGCAATTTAAAAAATTTAGTTTTCATTATAGCGAACTTTTAGATGAATACCGAAAGAATTATCTTGAAACACTTAGCAAAATCTTTGGTTGATTTAGATTTTCTTTTTTACTGAGTTAGGGGTGTCCCTAATTTTATAGTGGATTTCCTGAGGATTTTGCATATATTGTATTTTCAAATGGTCTTATTTTGCATTCATTTCCTTGATTTTTATCTAGGTCACATTTACATAAATAGGGAATACTTTGATATTGTGAAAATTTTTAATAATTGTTTAGTATTAATATAGATTTTGAATTCATAACATAAATATACGAGGGCCAGAACCAAGGTATGATAAGATGGTTTTTGGTGTCACTTGGTTGTTCAACATTCCTTTTTTCATAGGCATATATTTTGGGGTGATACCTAGCACGGGGATACCATGGGGAATCTATGGTAGGCAGGCCACTTGCCTGGGTAGGGAATTTAAAGTGCCGAAACCTCATAGGCAAGTGTGTATTCTCCTGATGAGCCCTCGTGTTGAGTTGCTGCCTCTGAATTATTTTTCTTTTTTTACTGTTTTTAATGTTTGGTAAATGACCACTTATGCTTACTGACGACACGTCTGCCTGTACATGGGTTATTCTTTATAGTTGATTGTGTATGGCTATGCTGTTTGACCTATGTGATTGTATCGATGAGTAGGGTTAAGGCCTCATTCAAGTGCTGATCTATATTAGTCACTAATGTAGGAAAACAGTCGTCCTTTTCTCCTTCTGTTTTTTTTTTATGTTTTTTATGTTTTTGTGCTGTTGCTTTGGTGATTTCTCTTTTCATTATATATATATATATATATATATATATATATATATATATATATATATATATATATATATATATATATATATATATATATATATATATATATATATGTGTATATATATATATATGTATATATATATATATATATATATATATATATATATATATATATATATATATATATATATATATGGTCTCATATATATATATATATATATATATATATATATATATATATATATATATATATATATATATATATATATAAGCAAGTATTATATTAAGCTAAATTTTAAGGGGTCACTCTGTGCGTACTACTACTGCTGAGACCATCACTGTTATTGGAACTATGAATACTCATGCTAAGAGTAAGGATGAAACTTTCAGAAAATATGTAGGGGGATTTTGAACTAAATAAAAACACCCTCTGTAGAATTTGGTTGTCAAAAGAGGGTATCAGGAGTATCCCAGGGTTGGTCTTTGACATTAAGGTACTTTCAGGATGTGTTAAGCGGGATGTTGAACTAGGCAAAACACAAACCATTTAACTACTACTATTGCTATCACAACTACTACTACAGCTGCCACTACTACTGCAACTGCTACTGCTACAACTAATACTTTGACGACTGCTATTAGCACTACTGAATCAAAGAGAATTGAAACATGCTATGTGGATAAAGGGTGTAACAGCTATATATCAGGAACAGCTTAGAGTATTAAGTTGAAAGTTCAGTGCATGTTAAGGGGGATGTTGAGCCAACCAAAATGTACTCTAGGTACACTACACCTAATACTTCTACTACTAAAAGAACTACTATTAACACTAAGACCGATTAAGGATTCATTTTCAGATAATGTTTGGGATCGGTTCAATTAAATTAAACACACTGCATGTATTAAAGCTTAAAAATAAGCGAATCAGCAATATATCAACCGCAGCTGGAATAATCGGTTGAAACCTTTGCGGTTTCCTTTCGGGATTTTTGAGCTAATAAAAAAAACACTATCTGCATGCTACTACGACTAGCAGTAGTACTACAAGTGCTATTATGGATAGTATTAATAAGGACTATGGTATTAATTTTGAACTTCCAGGGACTGTTAAATTGGAGATCATGAGCTAAATCAAAACATAGTGCAAATGCTTGCAGGTTGTCGACATAGCTTAAGTACAATTTCTAGGGAATTTGTTTAATAAATTTTTACAATAGTTCAAAGTGACAATGACCAAACTACACTATTAAAGAGAAAAGTAGACGCAAAATGAACAAAAATTAAAATAAACAGTCAGTTAACATAAAGATTGTAGGTACTAATATGGAAAAAAATAACACTAAAATAAACTAAAAGTTAAATTGAATGTTCAAGTCAAATTTAAAACTTACATTTTTTTTAACAGGGTAGTTTGGGCAGTTGAAAGGACAGTTTGGCTACTGCCCTTTCTCCTCTTTCCTATCTGTATAAGTCAAAGACTTGTTACGTCATTTGCATTTTATTGCAAACTATATGTTTGTTTGCACTATAACACTATACTTTTGTAACACTATGCTATTATTTTTCAAAAGATAAATAAAAAGTAATTCTGGCTCATTACTTATTTTTAAAACTTCATTTTCAATTTAATTTCGTTTTAATTATTTCAATTTTGTTTCTGACTGCCAAAGTTTTGGCTTTGGTTAATATAATGAATGTTTCTCAGTTTTCCTGTCTCTTGTGTAGAGAATTATATCCTAATTATATCCTAATATAATTGTTATAATTAGTGACTTTTGATTTATTTCAACCCCTCCCCCCTCAACATTTCCTGAAAATTTCGACTAAATTTCATTAGCCATTCCTCGGAAATGGCTTGGATTCTCAGTCTTTAGTTAGATATTGATGATATTCCTACTTCACAACGAGCAAGGACAAACTGTTTTTTTTATTGTGTTTTACATTGCTCTAAACATTACTTTGAATTTTCACCGTAGAATGCTAAGTGTTTCGGAATTCCAGGATAAACCTCGCCTTCTTGTTTTAATTAAAGACATCATATGTCAACAGTGGGGAACTGGCATAACTTACACCCTTGCACCAGGGATTTTCGAGAGGGGAGTTACTCAACATCTGAGGTATATTCATTGACTTTGGATAATTTTGAAAAAAGGGCTTTCAAAAATTTGACATGATACATTATGGGAAAAGGGTTGAAGAGGATGAGGGTCGTATACCCTGTGACAAGTTTTGATTCTTAGAATAGTAACTTCTACTTTCGGATTTCAATCGAATGACCATCGTCCAAAGTATACTTGACGACCTACTTTATCAAAACTATATAAATTAACAAAGAGCAATTTCCATATTTTAAGCCCTTCTCCCACGGCAATGTTTTCAGAAAGAATGTTCTCTTGACAACCAAGGTGCACATAGTATATTTTGATTGATTATTTTTACATTCAGTCACTCCTAAGACATTTCACACATACTCTGTTGATAACCTGGATGTCTTAATGTCTTTTGATTTAGTTTAAAATTCCTCTTAAGGATTCCCTCAAGGTTCAATCACTGTTTAACATGCTCTGAAAGTTTTAATTTAGTTCCCTCAGAAGTTCTTGAGATGTTGTCGATGCACCTTTCCCTCAATGAGGAAGCACCTAGTCTGTTTTGCTTTGGTTCAACATCCCCTATCATTTCAGATCATTCCCCTATCATTTAGTACTAGTTTCAAGCAGTTATAGTTTCAATGTGTCCCATATCTTAGGAATGCGACTGTTGCAGTCCCAACCAGTCACATTTGTAGAACCATTAAAGGCAGTACAGCCCCTCAAAGTTCCAAGTGAATATCATTACCCACTCCTAAAATAAAGCATATATTTTTGTTTCAGCTCGGTACCCTCAGTCTCTTCGGACTAGCTTAAGATCAAACGTTTACCTCTTTCCCAATGATAAATCGAAATTTTAAAAATGGACAAACTGGATAATTTACAAACCTTGCCTCTGGAGCTCTTAGGGCATGGCATCCGCAGAAGCTATTAGACCTTGTGACTATTTTCATTAAAATGGCTTTTAATATATTTAGCAATGGAGAGAAGAGCATATAAATGGGCAAGAGGTCGGGGGCTGGCTACTCTTGATTTCTTCTTTGACTTCGCTCTTTGCACGATTTTGGACTTTCAACTTATAATTCTCACCCAAGCTTTATATATTGCTATTTTGCCCTTTTGACAGCCCTCCTACATGTAGTGTGTTGTGATTTTGTTTCATATCCCCCTAAAGATTTTTTACTGAATTTACCCAAATGTCAAAACCTATGGAGAATGGATTATATGCAAACGAGGGAAAAGTAATGTAATGTTGAGCACTTGCCTCTGGGACTGTGTGGGAATTTATTATTCCTGGAAGCATAGTTATTTTACTTTCCTTCTGTTCTAAGCTAAAGGGCTATGCCAAGACTTAGATCAGATGTATTTTGGGTCATTACAACTTAAGAATTCATAAGATGGGGGCTCACTGCCTTCCGTTTTTTCAAACTTTCATCTTAAAAAGCCCTGAAAGATTGAACTTAATATCTTCAGCCTTCCTTGAGATATTGCAAATTCAACCTTTTTGAAAAAACTGGATGCTCATAGTACCTTTTTATTTAATTTAAAGTGTCCTTTAACATTCCCAAAAGTTCCACCTTAATACAAATAAGATTTTCCGAACACAGTAATAATCTAAAATTATCCCGTTTTCCAACATCAAGTCTTGCAAATAGAAAGCTATGAAATCTATCATTTACAATCCTTGACCTGAGAATCTTGGGGAGGGATGGAGCATCCCTAACAAAATAGTTACTAGTTCTTTTGTCTATTTTGAACAAAATCTTTTTTTTTGTAATAGGGATCAACGTTGAGGAGAGGGTGGTCTAAAAAGGGTAAGCAGTGAACTCGTAGTTCAAAAAGCACTTTTCAACATCACCTGAATATACCCTGTTAATAGCCTTAGCCGTTTCTTACATATTTCTGAAATACCCTTACGACCATGCCATACACATAGTATTTTTTCGTGATAAAGCGTTTCTTACCGAATTTGTGGAGGGTCATATCAATTCGATCCTCATAATGATTAAACCTCTTGACTAATTTGAACAAAACAGCTGTTTCAAAATTTAGATCGAATATTTTTGGAGAGAAAGCAGCAAAAGAGGGCATTTGAAAGATACTGGGATTCCTCAAACCACTTCAGATCGTCCTCTTTTAAATGCCTTGGAAGTTTCAAATGAATACCTTCTGCAGTTCTGTAAATATTGCAGTTTTGCTATTTGATAAACTGAATGTACTATAAATTAGTTTAAGATATACCTCAACATTAACAAACGCTCACCTTAATACCCTTGTTCTTTTCAGATATCTTCAGAATCAAAACTATCCTCTTTTCCGAATTAAATTCTGTTTTTAGACTATTAATAAATTGCATAGTTTCCTTCCAATCATATTGAGTAAAATGAAAGTTACGAAACTTTGACCATTTTTGACGAAAGTGGACACATAAAAAGGGCAAAAAAAGAGGAAAGTGTGGCCATCCTATTTTAAAAATCCTCTCAATATACATTGAAAGTTTCAAACAAATACGTTCAACTTGTCCTTGACAGAGTCCTTGACGTTTCTTTTATTCATTTTTTCACAGCCATTAAGGACAGGGTGTGTTTTTATTGAATTAGGCATAATTCTCAGTATTTCTCTAAGGTTTTATCCAAATACTCTGAGAATTTTTGAAAATCTAAGGTCAAATATGCCTTCTCTGCCTGATTAAAGACCTTAAATATTAAGAATGAGCAACTTGAATAACCTAAAGCCTTTCTATAAGGGGCTGGGACGGTGGGATTTATCAACTCTAGCGGCATACTATCGGACCTTTGGACTGTTTTGAAAAAAATGGCTATTTCAAAACTTCGATCGATTATATTTTGAAGTAAAATGGCGTGGGAGAGGAAGGAGCAAATTACAATTTGATCGCTTTTGAATCTTAAAGAGGGTACAAGAACATTTGATTTTCATTCAAAAGAGCCCCCTTCAAAGTCTTTACGAACACCCTTTCCATAAGAAAACATACTTGTTAAAAATTGGCAGATAGCATCACTTACCGCCTTAGCCTTTCGAGATGGGGGAGGGTTCTTAAACTCAGAGGTATTGTTATATTTTATAATGTCTACGGATTATTTTAAACTAAATTGCTATTTAAGTCCACTTAGGGAAAGGATCTATTTATAAAAATAGGGTGGATGTGTTAGGGGGAGGCTAGCTGCCTTCTAACCACTTCTTATCAAACAGTTCGTGGTAACCAACTGTAGTAAGGAGCAATCCGGTTCTATAGCAACCGAAACTCTAATAAAATGGAATTTTGATAACAATAGTTACATCAAAAGAATCCCATTTTGATGCTGATTTTAAATATGTAAGTTTCATAACCTTTAGTCTTACTTGTCAAAAGTAACAAGCATGAGACAATTTGCCTTATTTTAGAAAACAGGGGGAAACACCCCCTAAAAGTCATATAATCTGTACGAAAACCACACCATCAAATTCAGCGTATCAGAGAACTCTAGTAGAATTTTCAAGCTCTTATATACGAAAATGTGGAATTTCCCAGTTTTTGCCACAAGACAAATCACGGATGCGTGTTAATTAGTTTTTTGTTTTTCTGTTTTTTGTTGTTTTTTTTTCCCAGGAGTGATCGTATCGACTCAGTGGTCCTAGAATGTCGCTAGAAGGATCATTATAATGCAAATTGAAATTTCTAGTGCCCTTTTTAAGTGACCGAAAAATTGGAGGGCACCTAGGCCCCCTCTCGCGCTCATTTTTCCCAAAGTCACCAGATCAAAATGCTAATATTGCCTTTTTATTCACCATAGTCGAAAAGCGTAATAACTATGTCTTTGGGGACGACTTAATTCCCCACAGTCCTCGTGGGAGGGGCTGTAAATTACAAACTTTGACCAGTGTTTGCATATAGTAATGGTTATTGGGAAGTTCATGGACGTTTTCAGGGGAATTTCTGGTTTTAGGTGGGGGGGTTGAGGGGGGACACGGGAGGATCTTCCTTGGAGGAATTCTTTATGGGGGAAGAGAATTTCAATGAAGGCGGCGCTGGATTTTCTAGCATTATGTAAGAAACAGTGAAAAAATAAATATGAAAAAGTTTATTAACAGAAAGTAAGGATCAGCATTGAAACTTAAAACGAACAGAAATTATTATGTATATGAGGGGTTCACTTCCTCGTAATACCTCGCTATTTACGCTGAAGTGTTCTTTGTAATTTCAACTATTTATTTTACGGCCTTTGTGATTCAAGGGTGATTCTTAAGGAATTTGGACAAAATTTAAGGTTTTGAGTGAAGAGCGAGGAATTGACGAGGGTGTTAGCCCTCTCTTATACTTACTAAAACATACGAATATAGAAGTTTGCTCTATAAATTAATTCGTAAGTTACGTATATTTTTACTAATGAAAACGTTTGTAATAATTAAAAGTTGTACTTACCTTTTCAAGTAATCAAAAAATTTGAGGGCAAATTGACCTCCTCTCCCTCCTTTTTTTTCAAAATCTCACGTTTAAAACTTTAGAAATCCATTTAGTCAAAAAAGAAGCAATATGTAAATTTCGTTTTAATTATTTATGTGTGGAGAGCCAAAATCAAAACATGCATTTATTCAAAAACGTTCAAAAATTAAATAAAAAAAGTTTTTTTAATTGAAAGAAAGGCCTGATATTAAAACTTAAAACGAATAGAAATTACTCCATATATTAAGGAGCTTTTCCTCCTAAGCGCCCGCTCTTTACGCTAAAGATTTTTACTGTTTTAAAAAGTAGAGTTAAGAGAAAGAGTCAAACTTTAGCGTAGAGAGTGGGGCGTTGAGGAGGAGAATGCCCTTCGTATACGGAGTTAAGTCTGTTCATTTTGAGCTTCAATATCGGTCCTTATTTTCAGTTAAAACTTTGTGTTTTTTTAATTTAATTTTTAAAAAGGAAGATACAACGTTCAAGTTTACAATTTCAATTTTAATCGAGGCAGTTCAAAAAAGGTGCCTAAGACTTATCCTCAATGAGGGTAAATTGCCTTATGTTTTCTTTCTTCGGAGAGCAAATCTAGTCACCCTTAAAGAAAGGAAAGCACAAATTTCCTTCCCTTTTTCCCATAATGCCTTGCATAACCCGCATTCTACCTATTTTGGCCAAATTTGCTTCATATGTCTAAAAAGAAAAAGGAAAACAAAGAAACAACTAATACAGCAGAACAAAAGTAGAAGAAACGCCATTCAAGCATACAAATGGTCAAGAAAATTTTTTACACAAATGAAGAAGAAAAAAATTTTCAAGTACAGGAATTAAAGTGAACTTTATACGATTAATGGCAAGAACAAAGACAGAAAGGGTTTGGCATAAAACATAATCACAGGCTAGAAGAAAAACATTGCTGAATTTGCATTTTAAGTAAAATAATGTAAAATCACAAAAAAATAACACTTAAAATCGATCCAAATTATCTGATAAAATGAAATATTTACAATTAATGAGAGGATTGTGCCTAAGACAAGGTCAAAAGTGAAATAGAAGGGGGATGTGCATATGATTTAAAATGTCAACTATGTAAGGGATGGACGTTCCTCTCTATCTTTAAGTAGAAATTTTTATTGGGGCAAGAATAGGGACTTTTCTTGGCAAACAACGTGTTGGGCGAGTAAAAGGAGGGGGAAATGAAAGATATTGTGAATGCAGCTCTTTAGAAAAATTGGATGCTCATTATATCTTTTGATTTAGGTAAAAATTCCCCTTAACCTTCCCTGAAGTTTTGCCTCAATACAAACAACCTTTACAGACACAATTATAACACAAAATTCAGCCATTTTCAAATGAAAAGTCCTGCAATTAGAAGGCTATAAATTGTATGGCTTATATTCTTTGCTCTGAGAGCTTTGGGGAGGGAGGGGGCAAAGCATCTCAGGAAGTACAGTTCCTATATTTTTTGCTTAATCTCTGTTTTCAATTGGGATCAACGTTGAAAGAAGCATTTAAAAAGGGCAAGGTGGTTGACTTTAAATGGCTTAAAATCACCTTTAACATTCTCTTGAATATAACCTGTTACTAACCCTTTGAATAATATCCTATTAATAACCTTAGCCATTTCTTAGATATGTCTGATACACCCTGTTGACTACCTCCACACACATTGTATTTTTTTCATGTTTGATATTCCCGTCCAAATTATGGAGTGTCATGTCAGTTCTGATATGCACAATGAACAAACTTTTAAACTATTTTCAACAAGACGGCTGTTTCAAAATTTTGATCAAAATTTTTTGGAGGGAGGGTTGCTAAAGTGGGCATGAGAAAGAGTCTTGGATTCCCCTAACCACTTTACATCCAGTAATATGTCAGGGAAGTTTCAAATGAAAATGTTTTGTAGCTCTGTATATATTGCAGCTCCGCTATTTGTTAAACTTGACGTACATAGTGCCTTTTGATTTAGTATACGTTACCGCTCAACGTTCTCCAAAGTTCATCTTAATACTTTTCTCCTTTTCAGATACACACAAAACCAACACTATCCTCTTTTTCTGATAGTAAATTCTGTTTGTAAACTATTTATAAATTGAATAGCTGTCATAATTGTCCCTGGGTTGTGGAGGATACGGTATCCATTAACGCATAGCCTTTACATCTTTTAGTCTTTTGACTAAAATGACGGTTACGAGATTTCAAACGCTTTTTGAGGAGACGGGGCACATAAAAAGGCTAGTAGGGAAGGGGGGTTGGTTGCCATCCAGGCTATTAGAAAAATCCTTTCAATATGCCTTTAAAGTTTCAACCGAATACCATCAGCCTGTTCTTAAATATTTCACATATTCTTTTTTTTTTCACAGCTTGCAAGGGCAAAGTGTGTTCTTACTGAGGTTTGCATATTTCGCAGCATTTCTCTAAGTTTTCACTGTAATACTATGAGCTTTTTGGAAATCTAGGACCAAATATGCCTTCTCTTCTTGATTAAAGACCTTACATGTTGACACCGGGCAACTTGAACAAGATAAAGCCCTTGCACCAGGGGCTGTAGGGAAGAATTTGTCAACTCCAGCGGTATAGCATAGGACCTTGGACTATTTTGAAAAAAATAAGCTATTTCAAAACCGATCGAAAATATTTTAAGGAAAAAGAGCGTTGGAGGGAAAAGGGCTAGTTGCTTTCTTATCACTTTTGACTCTTAAAAATGGGGATAGAATATTAAATTTTCAAACAAATGAACCCTCTCCAAAATCTTTACAACCACCCGTTCCATAAAAAACTTGTATGTTAAAAATTAGCAACTAGCATCACTTACATCCCTGGCCTCAGGATATGGGTGAGGCTTGTTATGCTTGAAGACACTATTATATTGCATATTGTCCATATATTATTTTGAACCAAATGGCTATTGAAATCCACTTAGGGATGGGAATCATTTAGGAGAGACGTGGTGTTTGTAGGAGGAGGGGTAGTTGCCTCCCCATTACTTTTCACTCTTATGAAGAGGAATAGAATATCCAAGTTTACAATCAAATGAGCCTCCTCCAAAGTTTTTAGGACTATCCATTTCATGAAAACCTTAAATGCCCCAGGGAGAAATCCTTTCCCTTATGCTCTGGAGAGGTTTTTCCAACCTATGGTTATATGTTCTTTGGACTTTTGAACACAATTGCTACCATAAAACCTAGATCAAATATATTTTCGGCAATGATTGAAGATCTTTTGTTATTTCCAATAAAATTTTCTCCTAATTGGGATTTGCGTCGAGGGGAGGAGATACCTAAATAGGACATGGTGGTGGACTTGAAGTGCAGAAGTGACCTTTCAACATCCCCTTGAATATACCAGGTTACTAATATTAGCTATTTCTTTTACAAGTCTGCTACGCCCTATAGACCACCGCCATATACACAGATTTTTTCGGTGTTTAGCATTCCTCTCCGAATTCTAGAGAGTTATGTCATCGCGATTTGCATGATAATTAAACCTTTAGACTATTTTGAAAAAGATAGCTGTTTAAGAATTTTGGTCCTATGTTTTTGAAGAGAAGTAAGCTAAGGAGGCCATGGAAAGAGACTAAATTTCCTCCAGCCACTTTAGAACATCCCTTTTAATATGTCCTGAATGTTTCAAATGAAGACTCTCAGCCGTTTTTAAGGCAGTATGGGCTCTCAAGGAATCTTCCTATACCTCCCTTGTTAAACATTTGGAGTTTGCCTGACGTTCCTGACTTAGTGATCCCGTCGGTTTTTATTTTAACAGCTAGAAAAAATCCGCTGAATATTTTGATTATATCTAATCTTAAAGCTGACAACAATTTTTTTTACAGTTCCAAAACAATTATAAAAGCTGTTTCGGGTTTGCATTCTAGATTGCTAGACTTGACATTGTTGCTGTGGGGTATGAAAAAACAAAGCGAAAAATATTCTATTCAACAATTAGAAACTCCTTTCTTTAATATATATTAAATAAAAAAAACAAGTTTTTTTAACTGGAAGTAAGGAGTGACATTAAAACTGAAAACGAACAGAAATTACCCCCTATATGAAAGAGGATGCTCCCTCTTCAACGCCTTGCTCTGTGTACTAAAGTTTGACCCTTTCTCGCAACTCTACTTTTTAAAACAGTAAAAACTTTAGCGTAAAGAGCAGGGCTTTGAAGAGGGAGAATCCCCTTTCATATAGGGGTAATTTCTGTTCGTTTTCAGTTTTAATGTCGCTCCTTACTTTTCAGTTAAAAAAATTTGTTATTTTTATTTAATTTCTGAACGTTTTTTAGATAATCTATGTATTGATATCGGCTCTCCGCAGATGAATAATTAAAGCAAAATTTGTTTATTTATTTATTTGGCTAAATGGCTTTCCCATAGTTTTGATCGAATGATTTTGAGAAAAAAGGAGAGGGAGGAGGCCCAGTTGCCCTCCAATTTTTTGGGTACTTAAAAAGGCAACTAGAACTTTTAGTTTTTACGAGTGTTTTCATTAGTAAAAGATATACGTAACTTACGAATTAGCTTACGTAACAAACTTCTATATTCGTATGTTTTATTACGAATATGAGAGGGTTCGCCCACTTGTCAATACCTCGTCAATAACTCTTTGCAATAAAGCTTAAATTTTGTCCCCTGAATCACAAAGGCCGTAGAATAAATAGTTGGAATTACTAAGAATCCTTTAGCGTAAAGAGTGAGGTATTAGAAGGATGTGAACCCCTTATATGCGTAATATTTTCTGTTCGTTTTAAGTTTTAATGCTACTCCTTACTTCCAGTTGAAAAAAAACTTTTTCATATTTATTTTTTTCATCGTTTTTTTGTTAAATAATGCTAGAAAATGCTGCACCCCCTTTATGGAAATCTTCTTCCCCCATGACAAATTCCTCCATGGAAAATTTCCCAAAAATCACCCCCTCTTCTCAACCCTCCCTCCCAACCAAAACATCCCCCTGAAAATATCTCTACACTTCCCAATAACCATTACTATATGCAAAGACTGGTCAAAATTTGTAACTTGCAGCCCCTTCCACGGGGACTGTGGGGAAGTAAGTCGTCCCCAAAGACATAGTTATAATGTTTTTTAACTATGTTGCATAAAATGACTATCTCAGAATTTTGATCCGACGACTTTGGGAGGTATGGGAGGGGGCCTAGGTGCCCTCCAATTATTTTGGTCACTTAAAAAGGGCATTAGAACTTCTCATTTCCGTTTTAATTAGCACTCTTACAAAATTCTAGGACCACTGGGTCGACACGATCACCCCTGGGAAAAAGAAAAAAAACAACAAACAAATAAACACGCATCCATGATTTGTCTTCTGGCAAAAAATTCCACATTTTTGTAGATAGGAGCTTGGAACTTGTACAGTAGGGTTCTCTGATACGCTGACTCTGATGGTGCGATTTTCATTAAGATTTTATCAAATAGTTACATCAAAAGAATCGCATTTTAATGCTGATTTTGAAAAATGAAAAATGAGCATGGGAGGGGGCCAAGGTGCCCTCCAATTATTTTGGTCACTTAAAAAGGGCACTAGAACTTTTCATTTCTGTTCTAATGAGCCCTCTCACAAAATTCTAGGACCACTGGTTCGATACGATCACCCCTGGGAAAAAGAAAAAAACAACAAACAAATAAACACGCATCCGTGATTTGTCTTCTGGCAAAAAATACAAAATTCCACATTTTTGCAGATAGGAGCTTTGAACTTGTATAGTAGGGTTCTCTGATGCGCTGAATCTGATGGTGCGATTTTCATTAAGATTTTATGAGTTGTAGGGGGAGTTTTCCCCTTTTCTAAAATAGGGCAAATTTTCTCAGGCTCGTAACTTTTGATGGGTAAAACTAAACTTGATTAAACTTATATATTTAAAATCAGCATTAAAATGCGATTCTTTTGATGTAACTATTGGTATCAAAACTCTGCTTTTTAGAGTTTTGGTTACTATGGAGCCGGGTCGTTCATTATCACAAACTGTTTGATTTTCTGGCTGCAGTCCCTTCAAATACTTTACATATTTGTGTTCCGAAGTCAAAAATTCCCCTCTAAAGACTAGATGCAGCTGTTATCGGAGCGTGTAAGAATACATGAATTAGACCAAGGTACCAACGACTCGGATTGTTCTTGTACGATTCAGTGAAGTATTAGTTATTTGCAACCGCTGTTACCAGAGATTGTCGACGGAAGGTTGTCAAGAGGTATGAAGATGTGGAAACCATTTAGGTGAATCCAATTATTCTAGGTGTTGGTAGTTGTCATGTGAAATTACCGTCTTATCCGAATACAAATTCAGATATACAAATACACAAGCAGCAATCAAGCCTTAGAATTTTCTCTTATGGACCTTTACAGATAAATAAAATAAAGTAAATTGGTAACTTTGCTGCAATTTAAATTTTATTTGTGTAAATAGGACTGGTTAAAGTAAAAACCCTAAAACATATACTTTTTATTCGTAATTTCCACAAGTTTTTACCGCATCCTGGCAAATAATGATGACCAGACCACAGGCACTCAGGCAGGGGAGGGATCCCTCCCTCCCAAACTTTACCAAATGCTTAATTTCCCCTGCGAAATGTTTAATTTTCCCGTGTTTTTCTGATATTTCTTGCGCCAGAGTTGAACCCCCCCCCAAAAAAAAAATTTCCTCGATTTATAATTTCTGTAATTGTCTCCTCGAATAATAGTTCTTTTGCAAATAAATCTTCCTATTTACTTTTCAAATTACGAAGCATAACAGTGCAATAATCGCAATTTTGAGTGAGAAACACCTTAATTTCAACGTTATCATATTTGTTTAGTGGAAGCGGCGAAGAAAATTGATAACTATGTATTTGGCTGATGTGCCGCATTTGAAAAAGAATTGACTAGGGAGTAAAATGACTGGACTTCGGCTAGGCGTTAAAATACACCATTTCCATTATTTGATAAACTGGAGGTATATAGTGCATTTTAATTAGTTTAAGATATCGCCCAACGATATCCAAAGTTCAGCCTAATACCCTTGCCCTCTTCAGATAAACTTAGGGTCAAAAATATCCTCTTTTTCTAATGATAAATTCTGTTTGTAGACTATTTAAAAATTTCGTAGTTCTAAATTCTTGTCCCGGGGTTGTGGAGAATATGGCATTCCCACATGCATAGCTGTTACACCTATTGATTATTTCCATAAAAAGATGGAAAAAATTGTCCTTTTTGAGGGCAGGGGTACATAAAAAGGGCAAAAAAGGGATGGGGCTATCGGTCATCGAGACTATCATATAAATTCCTCATTATACATTGAAAGACTCGACCAAATACCATCAGCCTGTCTTTAGATGTATATCATGTTCCTTTCTTACAATAAGTAATGATAACTTGTGTTTTTAATGAATTTGGCCCCCTCCTCAACATTTCTCTAAGGTTTTGCCGTAAAACTTTGGACATCCAGGATCGAATATACCTTCTCTTCTTGAATAAAGATTTTACAGGTTAACACTGGGCAAACTGCAAAACTTAAAGCCCATGCACCGGGAGCAGAGGGAAGGAGTTTGTCGACGCCAGCGGCATACTATTAGATATTTGGAATATTCAAAAAAAGCTATTTCAAAACTTAGATCAAATATATTTTGGAGTACAAGAGCGTGGAAGGGGAAGAGGCTAGTTGCCCTCTGATCACTTTTGACTCTTGTAAAGGGTGCTAGAACATTTGATTTTCTATTGAATGAGTCCCTCCAAAGTTTTTACGACCAACCATTCTATTAAAAACCTCGTATATTAAAAATTGACAACCATCATAACTTACAACCCTAGCCGCGTGAGATAGGGCGGGTTTTCAACCTTTGAGGCATTGTTATATTGCATATTATCCATGTATCAGTTTGAACCAAATGGATAGGTATAGGATCCCTTTATGGTAAATAGGATTTATGTTTTAGAGGGGGGAGGATAGTTGCCTTCAAGTCACATTCTGCTCTTAAAAAGTGAAATGGAACTTTCAAGTTTACAATCGGATGAACCTTCTCCAAATTTTCTCAGACCATCTATTCCACGAGAAACTTAAATGCCTCTGGGTAAAAATTTAAATCCTTACCCCAAGCTTTTGTTTGTTATTTCAACCTCATGGCTATATGATCATTAGACTATTTCGAACAATTTGGATATCTAAAAATTTCAATTGGATATATTTTGTAAAATAAAGCAGGGGAAAAAAAGGGGCATGTTGACCTCTAACCACTTTTTTTGTTAAAAAGGGCACTAGAATAATTAATTTTGTATCAAACAAGCCCTGTTCGAAGCTTATACGACAACTCCTTCTAATAAAACCTTGTATAATAAAAATGAGCAGCTAGCAAAATTTACAAGTCTTGCCTTGGGGGCTGAGGGAAGGTTTTCAACCCCGGAGGCTTTTTTATTTTGCCTATGTATCCTTTTGAACCTTATAGCTATCTAAAATTTTGATAAGATCCATTTAGGAAAAATAGGTTGTCTGTGTTGGCGGAAGGAGGCTACTCTTCTCTAAAGAAAATTAAATAAACTTATAATTTTTCCTTAAAGTTGTTTTAAATTTTTATCTATTGAGGCAGAAAAGTGAAAACTTATAAAATATGGTTGTTTTCTGTAAAGTGAAATTTATGTTCTTTCACAGGGAAAGCATGGGGCTTGTTAGTCCTTCTAACATTAATTTTGGCTCGTCTTAAGCCGTACTCGGTTATTTATTTTAATATCCCTTTGTTCTGGGTTCTATTTATTTATTAACGATCACTTGTTGTATTTTTACGCTTGAAAGAATATTTGAATTTATTTCTGCTTATTTTCGGCTTAATGAAGCTCATTAATTTTATTTGAAAGACTAGCCTTGTCAAAAAAGCTTTTAGAATTAATCAACTGGTAGAATTGAATGGATTACATTTGGTTTCAGATAAACTCGGGAGGTTATGAACTTTCTTTTTGATAGGAAAGACTTGAGAAGGAATGTCAGATAAATTTTATTAACTCCAAGGTGTATTTGGCCTCCTTCGAGGGAGAGAAGCACCTTGAAGGATCCTTGAAAGTTAGACGGTACCTTCAGTGCATAATTGGCCGGCCAGTTATGATCACTTTATCAAGACCTTGCCTATTCAATCTTTGGTCTCAGGGAGATATTATCTCCAAACCTTCACTTGGGTGGCGTTTTTACTGTTAAGCTAAATATTCAAATTTCATATTCAATCGGCATCGATGCGCATTCTTTATTTGATTTTTCCATGGGAAGGGACCCAGAAAAAATGTTTCATGTTTTGTTTTAGATTTTCGCCCGTTTTCCCTGTACACCAATTGTTTTAGCCGACCCTTGTATATTCAGATATAAATAAATTCAAGCTATTCCAAGATGCAATTCGTACTTAAAGTAATATATGTATTTATTTTCACATTTAAAGCTTAAAAAGCTATTTTAGCCATCCCCTCTTGACGTCTGGCATTGTCTTATATGCCAAAACCACGATTCTTCCTTTCCCTTGAATTCTAAATTTTTATGAGAACGAGGAAGTTATCATGTTATCATGCTACATAAGCCTGATTAAGATTAACTCGAACCTATTTGATTACAAATTTAGGATGTTTTTAGCGTTCTAGTGGTCTGGGGAAGTAGAATTTATTATTGGTAGACCAGAGAATTGTTCGATTTGATTGGCACAATTATTTTCTTCTAATCTTGTGGAATTTCATTCTTAAGAATTTCAAACCTAACGGCATTGTCCATGCAATCCAAACTTTTGTTGTTTTGCAGTGGTAGACGGTGACAGTGTGTGCGATGGTGACAGATCCTGTTACATGATAACAGTTACTGAACCAATCTGTTAAGGGCAGCACAGATTTTGGTAAGAGATGAAAGATCACAAAACTATGGATTTTCTTAACGTTGATGTTTCATGTTTTGTATTGTTAAAGTTTGACCAAATCAAAACATGGGTGGCCTTTTATCTTACTGGAAAGATGATTGATCTGTGCTCCCTTTTAATTGTATAAATGTCCTTTTTTTGTTATTAATAGATTTACCTATAAAATAATTTTATTTAAACGTTAAAATCTCGTAGAGACTAGCCTGTTTATCAAGTAATAACTTTACAAGAGGTATCTATGCGCTTGGGATGGTGTTCCATCCCAACTATTCCATCCCAAATACTTCCTTTTTGGTCAGTACCCAAGTTCTATTTCAGTTTTTTCACGGGCTAATTAAAAAATGCCATTGAAATACATATTATGGGTAAACAATTTAAAGTTTTGGGTCTTATTTACTTAATAGGCCAACAGTGTCACGTGATGGCAAAAGATGCTGCTGGCTTCTCCTCTGTTTGTGTTTTTTTAGTTATATCCTGTTTGAAATTCAGCTGAATTGAGCTGGTTTGATTAGTTAGATAGGTTAAATTTTTCAAAAAGTTTTAGCTCCTTAGCTAGATTATTACTTTACACCAGTGACTTGATTTGTAGCTGAATATGGATATGATCTAAATGGTAATAAAAGGGCTAGGGTGATAATCAGTTAGGTGCAGAGGCAATAAAACTAATTAGTAATGATCATGAGCAGAAATCAGTATTACTGTAAGTTAAGAAAAACCAAATTGATTTTTTTTTTTAGGTAATGGGAGATTTAGGGTGTATATCACAGAAAACAACTGCTAGTGATTTCTTATTGAGTAGTAGTAAGTTTCAATGCAATGTTAACTATATATGAGTAAATGTAAGACCCTAATGAGCACAGATCAAAGAAATAATAAAAGTAGGCTACTTTTTAATTCGAATATTTAAAATCCAAACAGAACTCTTCAATTCCTACTTAATCTGTTTCTAAAATATTATAAACTACAAAATCTACGTATATAAATCGGTGCATTTCTTCTAGGACTTTCTAACATAGACGGTACAATACAAAGAAACAAACAGCTCTGGAAGATGGCACGATTTTCGTCACTACTCAGGGAAAAAAACCACACTCATAGAACATTAGATATTTTAAAAATTGATATAGAAGACAGTGAGCACGAAGCTATTCCTGATATGCTCCACAGTGGCAGCCTGCTAAATGTTCGACAAATACTCCTAGAAATCCACAACTTTGCTGGACTTAGCCTTGAGAAATACTATTCTATTTTTTGGCTTTTACATGATTATGGATTTGTTAGTGTTGCTGCTGAAGAGTGGCCTCACGTATCTTGTGTAAGAAGAAGCAAAGAAGGACGATACGAAACTTACTGTTATGTTTTTACATTGATTAATAAGAGATTTCTTGGGTAGTAATTTTTTTTCCTTGCATTTAGAAAAGTTTAAGCGGGATAACAATATGGCTATTTAATAAGAATTTAATCTTCTTTTATTATTATATACATACATGAAATATAGTTGTCCTCTAATACTTAAGAGAATTTGGGTGTTTTTTTTTTTTTTTTTTTTTTTTTTTTACGGGATGATTGTTGTACTAAGAGCCATTTTTAAGTGGTTAAAATATAATGTTTAATTTGTGATAGACATCGAATTTGTGTATGAAATATAAATATAACGTTGAATTCGTGAATTTGAATTAGTGATAGAAAAAATATGTAAAATACTTCATATATATACAATTAAATAGTAAAAATTCAAAAACTTATACCCAGGGATGTCCCGATCGTTCTTCTTATTTATGACGCATGAAAAATTGCAAAAAAATAACTGATGAAGATGAACAGCTAATGAAAAAGGTATGGAAGGAAACAGAAGAAATAAAATTGAATTGCGGATAAAAATGTAACTTAAGCTGAAGAATAACACGATAGTCATGCTAAAATTTAATTGTGATATTCCAAATGTGACAATGGAAAAAGGAATGGGCTATTTTAACGTCTCTATTGGATAAACAGAAGGTTGGAATTGAATTCAGAGTAGACTTCTTTATTTCTAATGAAATTGCTGGTTTGTATCGTTTATTAATTAAAACTAAGGAATAACTTTGCCAAACCATAGTTTCCATATTTCACAGGATATAGCCATCAGATAATTCCACGTTTGTTACTAATTATGCAACGACACAATTAAAGCAGGAATATTACAGCCATGAGAAAGCTGAGAAACAATTTTGGTATCTAGTATATAAAGCGATATGAAAAAATGATGTTGAATGATCCCAAACAGATGATTTAAAAGACAAGGAAATAATCTGAGGCAATGATTTACGAAAATAAATTTATGATATCTTCAGTTAGCAAACTTGTGACATCAAACATTACAAAGAATCCCAGATGAAAAATAAAGGGTGAAGTGGTTACGAAATAAGTTATTCATAAGACTCATAAAGATTCATAAGAGACATCATTATTTGAACAAAAACAATAGCATGAGTCACGACGCATTACAGGAAAAAACATATCCTATGAAGTGGTTGATCTTTTCCTGCATTAACCAAGCTAAGAGCTCATATGGCACTTGTGACGAGACAAGAAGAGCTAAGAGCCAAGAGATCATATGGTATAAGCTCTAACAAAATTCTATGAATCAATGGATTGATTTAAAAGAAAATAAGAGGCTTAATATTGGTCAGGATTTAAAAAAGGAGCTCTGAGTCACCATGTTCTTTTAAATATCAAAATTCATTAGGATCTGATCACCCACTCATATGTTATAAATATCTAATATTTTCTAATTTTTCCTCGCCCTTTAGCCCCCCAGATGGTCGAATCTGGGAAAACGACTTCATCAAGTCAATTTGTGCAGCTCCCTGACACGCCTACCAATTTTCATCGTCCTAGCATGTCCAGAAGCACCAAACTCGCCGAATCATTAACCCCTCTCCCCAACTCCCCCAAAGAGATCGAATCCAGTGCGGTTCCGTCAATCACGTATCAAGGACATTTGGTTATCCTATCCACCAAGCTTCGTCCTGATTCCTCCACTCAAAGTGTTTTCCAAGATTTCCCCCTCCAACTCTCCCCATTGTCAAAAGATCTGGTTGGGATTTGAAATAAGAGCTCTGAGACATGAATTCCTTCTAAATATCAAATTTCATTAAGATCCAATCACCTATTCGTAAGATAAAAATACACCGATTTTCACGTTTTCCAAGAATTCCGGTTTCCCCCTCTAATCCCCCCAATGTCACAGGATCTGGTTGGAATTTATAATTAGAGCTTTAAAGCACAAGATCCTTCTAAATATAAAATTTCATTAAGATCTGATCACCCTTTCATAAGTTACAAATACCTCAATTTTCACGTTTTCCGAGAATTCCAGTTTCCCCCTCCAACTCCCCCAATGTCACAGGATCTGGTCGGAATTTAAAATTAGAGCTTTAAAGCACCAGATCCTTCTAAATATCAAGTTTCATTAAGCTCTGGTCACCCTTTCGTAAGTCAAAAATACCTCAATTTTCAAAACTACCCCCCCAACTCTACCAAAGAGAGAAAATCCGGTCCGGTTATTTCAGTCACGTATCTTAGACAAGTTTTTATTCTTCCCATCCAGTTTCATCCTGATCTCACTGCTTTAAGTATTTTCTAAGATTTCCGGTCCCCCTAACTGCCCCCCCCCCCCCCAATTACGCTGGATCCGGTTGAGATTTAAAATAAGAAATCTGAATTACGAGGTTCTTCTAAATATGAAGTTTCATGAAGATCAGATCACTTCTTCTAAAGTTAAAAATACGTCATTTTTTCTAATTTTTTAAAAGTAATCCTCTCCCTAATAGGGCAGATCCATTCCAATTATATAAATCACATATCTAAGACTTCTGCTTATTTTTCCCACTAAGTTTCATCCCGATCCCTCCAATCTAAGCGTTTTCCATGATTTTAGGTTCCCCCACCCCGAACTCCCCCCAATGTCACCAGATCCAGTCGGGATTTAGAATTAGAGGTTTGAGATACGATATCCTTCTAAATATCAAATTGCATTAAGATCTGGTCACCCTTTCTTAAGTTACAAATACCTCGATTTTAAAAATTACCCCCCCCCCCAAAGTCCACCAAAGAGAGCAGATCCGATCTGGTTATGTCAGTCACGTATCTTAGACAGGTTTTTATTCTTTCCTTCCAGTTTCATCCTGATCTTCCGGTCCCCCCAGATAACCCCCCCCCCCCCCCAATTACGCTGGACATACGATATCCTTCTAAATATCAAATTGCATTAAGATCTGGTCACCCTTTCTTAAGTTACAAATACCTCGATTTTCAAAATTACCTCCCCCTCCCAAGTCCACCAAAGAGAGCAGATCCGGTCTGGTTATGTCAGTCACGTATCTTAGGCAGGTTTTTATTCTTTCCATCCAGTTTCATCCTGATCTCACCGCTTTAAGTATTTTCTAGGATTTCCGGTCCCCCCAACTACCCCCCCCAATTACGCTGGATCCCTTGAGATTTATAATTAGAAATCTGAGTTACAAGGTACTTCTGAATATGAAGTTTCATGAAAATCCGAAGACTATATCTAAGACTTCTGCTTATTTTTCCCACCAAGTTTCATCCGGATCCCTCCAATCTAAGCGTTTTTCATGATTTTAGGTTCCCCAACCCCGAACTCCCCCCAATGTCACCAGATCCTGGCGGGATTTAAAATTAGAGCTCTGAGATACGATATCCTTCTAAATATCAAATTGCATTAAGATCTGGTCACCCTTTCTTATGTTACAAATACCTCGATTTTCAAAATTATCCCCCCCCCCCAAAGTCCACCAAAGAGAGCAGATCCGGTCTGGTTATGTCAGTCACGTATCTTAGACAGGTTTTTATTCTTTCCATCCAGTTTCATCCTGATCTCACCGCTTTAAGTATGTTCTAGGATTAAATATCAAATTGCATTAAGATCTGGTCACCCTTTCTTAAGTTAAAAATACCTCGATTTTCAAAATTACCCCCCCTCCCCAAAGTCCACCAAAGAGAGCAGATCCGGTCTGGTTATGTCAGTCACGTATCTTAGACAGGTTTTTATTCTTTCCATCCAGTTTCATCCTGATCTCACCACTTTAAGTATGTTCTAGGATTTCCCGTCCCCCAAACTACCCCCCCCCCCAATTACGCTGGATCCCTTGAGATTTATAATTAGAAATCTGAGTTACAAGGTACTTCTAAATATGAAGTTTCATGAAAATCCGATAACTCGTTTGTAAGTTAAAAACACGTCATTTTTTCTAATTTTTCAGAATTAACCCCCCCCCCAAATAGAGCGGATCCGTTCCAATTATGTAAATCACGTATCTAACACTTCTACTTATTTTTCCCACCAAGTTTCATCCCGATCCCTCCAATCTAAGCGCTTTCCATGATTTTAGGCTTCCCCATCCCAAACTCCCCCAAATGTCACCAGATCCGGTCGGGATTTAAAATAAGAGCTTTGAGATACGATATCCTTCTAAATATCAAATTGCATTAATATCTGGGCACCCTTTCTTAAGTTACGAATACCCCGATTCTCAAAATTACCCTCCCCCCCCCAAAGGTTCACCAAAGAGAGCAGATCCGGTCTGGTTATATCAGTCACGTATCTTAGACAGGTTTTTATTCTTTCCATCCAGTTTCATCCTGATCTCACCGCTTTAAGTATGTTCTAAGATTTCCAGTCCCCCCAACTACCCCCCCCCCCCCAATTACGCTGGATCCCTTGAGATTTAAAATTAGAGATCTGAGTTACAAGGTACTTCCAAATATTAAGTTTCATGAAAATCCGATAACTCCTTCGTAAGTTAAAAACACGTCATTTTTTCGAATTTTTCAGAATTACGACCCCCCCCCCCCCCCAAATAGAGCGGATCCGTTCCGATTATGTAAATCACGTATCTAATACTTCTACTTATTTTTCCCACCAATTTTCATCCCGATCCCTCCAATCTAAGCGCTTTCCATGATTTTAGGCTTCCCCACCCCAAACTCCCCCAAATGTCACCAGATCCAGTCGGAATTTAAAATAAGAGCTTTGAGACACAATATCCTTCTAAATAACAAATTTCATTGAGATCCGATCACACGTTCGTAAGTTAAAAATACGTCATTTTTTTTCTAATTTTTCGGAATTAGCCCCACCCCCCCCCCCCAAAAAATACCAGAAAGAGAGCAGATCCGTTCCGGTTATGTCAATCATGTATCTAGGACTTGTGCTTATTTTTCCACTAAGTTTCATCCCGATCCCTCCGCTCTAAGTGTTTTCCAAGTTTTAGGTTTCCCACTCCCAAATCCCTCCAATGTCTCCAGATCCGGTTGGGATTTAACATAAGAATTCTGAGACACGACATCCTTCTAACTATTAAAATTTCAATGAGATCCGATCACCCGTTCGTAAGTTAAAAATACCTCTTTTTTTCTAATTTTTCAGAATTAACCCCCCCCACTACCCCAAAGAGAGCCGATCCGTTCCGGTTATTTCAATCATGAATCTAGGATTTGTGCTTGTTTTTTCCACCAAGTTTCATCCCAATCCCTCCACTCTAAGTGTTTTTCGAGTTTTAGGTTTCCCTCTCCCAACTCCCCCCAATGTCACCAGATCTGGTCACGATTTAACATAAGAGCTCTGAGACACGATATCCTTCTAAATATTAAATTTCATTGAGATCCGATCACCCGTTCGTAAGTTAAAAATACCTCATTTTTTCTAATTTTTCAGAATTAACCCCCCCCCCCCCCAACTACCCCAAAGAGAGCGGATCCGTTCTGGTTATGCCAATCATGTATCTAGGACTTGTTCTTATCTTTCCCACCATGTTTCATCCCGATCCCTACACTCTAAGTGTTTTCCAAGATTTTAGGTTTCCCCCTCCCATATCCCCCCTCCCAATGTCACCAGATCCGGTCGGGATTTAAAATAACAGCTCTGAGAGACGATATCCTTCCAAACATCAAATTTCATTAAGATCTGATCAACCGTTCGTAAGTTAAAAATACTTCAATTTTTCAATTTTTTACGAATTAACAGACCCCAACACCACCACCCCCCCCCCAGATGGTCAAATCGGGAAAACCACTATTTCTAATTTAACATCATCCGATCCCTGATACGCCTGCCATATTTCGTCCCTTGCTTACCTGGAAGTGACTAAAGTAGCAAAACCAGGACCGTAGACGGACAGAATTTGCGATTGCTATATGTCACTTGGTTAATACCAAGTGCCATAAGAACTGAATGCAAGCCAGAATTTCTTAATTTGATTAAAATTGCTGATTTGACTCTTCGTGACTTAAAAATAAAGAATAATATGTTGATAATGTGTCAATTCAGGATGCAAATGGGTACATAGATAAAGAAAAACAGACAAACTTGCTGCTTGCCAATTGCCAAGATGCGGTTGAAACCCATGCTTCTGGTGCTAGTTATTATTATATATAATCAATTTGCATATTGCTTACAGCCTTTGTCACAAGGGTATTAGAGGAAATAAAAACCCCAGAGATATTGCCATTTGACCTTTCAACTATGCTGAGACCATGGCTATTTCAATGTGGCATTCTGTTGCCATCAGAGGACAATAAAACAAGCCTTGAGGTTGAGAATAGTTGCCTTCCGATCACTTTTTAATCTTAAAAGGGAACTAGAACCTTTAATTTCTAATCTAATAAGCAGCCTCCAAAGATTTTACATAAATTGTTTCCTACCAAGTAGTTTGATGAAAAGATAAAATAAGCAAAATAATACATTGAACCCATGTATCTTTTTACTTAGGCAGCACTTTGGCGACACTTATGAGAGCATAAGCTTTTCTGAGAAACATACTGAATTTCCAAGAAACACTAAGAGAATATCAAGTCTGTAAAAAGGTTGAAAAAGGATAGGGAAGGCTATTATGTACCCCATTTGAGAGAAAAACCAGTGCCCACACAATACTAATCTCTAATGTTCGTTTCCAATATCTTAGTAACAGCTGCCCTGGCAGGGTATCAGAAATTACAATGAGGAAAATATATATGAAAAAATAATCAAAAATTAAAACTTTGCTTAAAAATTTTTTGAGGATATAAATGGGCTTTAACCCTTGGCAAACTCAGGTATAGAATTACAATCTGTGTAGTGATTAAAGTTCTTTCCGTCTGACAGAATTAACTGGATAGAAGGGACCTGAATTAACAAAATAATATCAAGGAATATCAGAGATAAAATATTGTCTACATGCGAAGCGTGCAGAAACGTTGTCAAGTAATAAAAAAAAGCAAGAGAAACATTGTTTTCAAACAGATTTCTGTTTCAAAGTTGCAAAAAAAGTTTTCAAAACATAGTCACATTGAATCAGATGGCTGCTTTGTAGCTTACTTGTTTCAAGGATGAGGCTCTGTGCCCTATATTCTTATCTATCCTGCGTGATAACCTCACCAACTAAGATAGAAATTGATTTAATATCAAATAAAATATTTATGGTGCAAAATAGAATAATCAGGCTTGAAGACAGTTTTAAAAATAACTCACCGAAGTAACAAAGGTCTTGGAAAACTAGGATATATGTGAGTATTCAAGGATATTGAAAAATAGCCACTTTCTTGCTTATGTACGCTTGTTGCCCGAAAAAGTGTCGTTTGACCTAGCCTATACAAACTTTGTTGTAACTTGTAACTTTTTATATTTCAGTACACGGCTGACCTCTGGTCTGGGTAAAGCTTTTGTTTAGGATGGTTATAGATTATTGTAAGTGTTTATAGATTTTAATTATATCTTCGTTGTTCTCTATATTCTGTGGTACCAATAGTGTGACTGGCATATATATAGCCAGAATCTTGTATCAATGTTTGTTGGGTTAAATAAAAGCAATCAGATTCATACCAAACCTCTCTTAAGCATTATCTAAGATATTCTCATCTATACCCAGTATACAGGCCTAGATAATTAATCATGCCAATCATAAGGAAACTCTAGTGTATTTACTTTAAGACTGTTCCCCCGTACCACCTCCAACGGTAAGATTAACACCCACCTTAAAACATCTGATTGCAAACAGAAAAACCTTGTCTAGAAGACTAAAAAAAAGTTTTAGACTAATACTTTACCAAAAAGCAAAATGACTTCCCTAACAACGGTTCTTGAAATTACAAAAATTATTTTAGAATAAGCAGTAGTTTCCGATGTCGATGAACTCAACAAAAATAATAAAAACTTTCGACGATTGAACGGGAACATTTGACGATAAAATTAAAGACCAATTCATTGCAGGCAGATTAATGGAAGTTTGTTAAAATATTTTGAGTCAATTAGCAAAAAAGGGCGCCATAGACTGATGCACTAACTGAATCCTTCAAAACCAACTTCCTAGAGACGATTCCTTCCGGAGGGTAAAGAACTGAATTAGTTATGTTTAACACCTCACCCAGTATTCAGGAATATACGGAGAAGATTTGTCGGTCTATGTGCTTATAACTAGATAAAAATGGAAACGATGAGACTATAAAACCAAGTACAATTTCATGCATTCAAACAAGGGTTACCAACATCTCTTAAGACTATTGCTATTACAAAAATCTGAGAATCTAAAACAGGCTATTACCTTTGTTGTATTTTAGGTAAAAATCGATTAAGCTATGAAAAAGTTCTATCAGATTTCAATAAATAGCCCAGAAAACAAAGATAATGTTTAGCATGGAAGAGAACCAAAATGTATGAGATTTGGGGAGACAGATCCTAAATTAAAAACACGCCAAGTGGACCAAGGAACAAATTCTTTCAAATTAATTGACCAAATCAATTATCTTGAATTATTAGTGGTTTGGAATTACAAAAGCTACGGACACCCACCACCAGGGGTGGACCACCTGGGGGGTACTTGACCTTGGGCGCCAATGTGACTCGTGATGGGTACCGTATTGACAGGTTTATTTTAAAGAAGATTGAAAAAAAAAAAAGAAAAAAAGTTCGAGATAATGGTAGAAAAAGTGCCTTAGGTGGAGGGTCACCCAATCCTACCCCATGGATATCTTCCTGGCCTAAATTTTTTCAAATCTTTCATTCATCTAATTTCAGCCAAATTATCTATATAGTTAAAATAAATAGATAGATAGATTTAGACAACTTCAAATTCTATAAGTTCAAGTTTCGACATAGTGTCAATGTATACGAGTATTGATGTGAAAGCCGCAAAAATTCCTCTTGAGAGAAAGATACTAAGAAATTTGGACTTAATTAGTGGTGAAATAGTTTTGGAGGTCGGTGTAATTATGAATTTTGTTAGGTTGTGCAATATGTTTTCTTATTTTTTTTTTCAATTCAGAGGGGATTTTTTCGAACAAGTAAATGGTTTACCCATGGGGGCCCCTTTAAGTCCTTTATTAGCAAATTGTTTTGTAGAAAATATTGAAACAATAGCGTTAGATTCATACTTTTTAAAACATAAATTTTGGGGGAGATATATGGATGACATAATTTCAGTATGGAATTAGGTAAAAAAGGTAAAGGATACGGCATTAGACTTTACAGTCCGTACCGGCGGTGCTGATCTCCGTTTCTTGGCCCTTCAGCCAGGAAGTGCAATGGGGGGCTGGGAGCCAGCCAACCTGTGCTTTCCAGACTAGTATGGAATTATGAGGTGGAGGAATTAAAAAGTTTTTTAGAACATCTTAATTTTTGGGGAGGGGATTTAAAATTTACAATAGAATTAGAAGAGGAAAATAAACTTCGTTTTCTGGATGTCCTTCTTTTAAAAAATGAAAATAGTCTGGATTTTAAGATTTACAGAAAACCTACTAACAATAACATATTTTTGTCGTTTTTCTCCGGTCATGCTCGCCAAGTAAAAATTTGTTTAATCATTTCCTTAACTGACCGCAATTTTAGAATTTGTTCTCCAAAATACATTGAGTAGGAATTATTGTTGTTAAAAGAGATTTTAATAAGTAACCATTATCTGGGTTGGTTTATTGACCAGACTTTTTCGAAAAGAAGGAAAAAATTTCTAGAATGTTCTGACGATATTCTGAAAACAACAGAAAAGAAAGATATTTTTTGTTCTCTACCATATATTCCAGGTTTGAGTGTAAAACTTAAAAGAATTTTACAAAATAATGGTTTAAAGGTAGCTTTAAGAGGTAGTAATACTTTGGCTAGTTTTTTAAATTCTGGAAAGGATCGGACTTCTGTAGAGCAGCAAAGTGGGGTTTATAAAATCCCATGTACTTGTGGAAGCTCTTATGTTAAGAAATGTATTTTGCTGTTAAAGCAAAATACCAAACCTGAAGATCTCACGTCGGCCCTCTCGGAACATATCTTTAATTTTCCAAATCATTTTATTTTTTTTTGAAAATGTTTCTTTGATTTCTAGGGACTAAAGCTTAAAGCAAATATTCAGGTAAATAATCGAAATTAAAAAAATTCTCTTCAAGAATAATTCGATAAACGGAGATACAGGTGAATTTGGATTACACTCAATTTATGATAATTTACTGTGGTCAAATAAGGTAAATATCACCTCAAATAAGAGCGATGACCTCTTTCTACGTAATATGTCAGATAAAAAAAAAGAAAAAAAGAGTTTTACTGCTGATGATGAACACTGTATATGTGTTCGAAATATCCAGTTAAATAAATTTATATCTATTCACTGTCAATAAAAAGGTATCATCCCTATTTTGAACTGTTTTACTTTAGTCATAGATAGATTTATTCACATGAATACCCTATTGGTCCATACGCTATTTAATTAGTCACAAAACTAAAATTAAAGATTTTTTTAGGATTGAGTGGGTTTAATATTAGTTAAGACTTACCTTTTGAGTTCCTGGTACTTTCGGATATTTTACTAAAGGGTCCAGAAATAGTCTTCAATCCCCTTGCACATTCCGCCATCAATCTTCATCTCTTATCCACTCTATGTTCGTGTCCAGATTTTTTATTTCTATCCATTTTAAACTTTTTGCTACAAACCTACTTTTCAATCTGTCATTGGGAATAGACAAATAGCTATAACTTCGGGTGTGACCGAACGTTTATCGAACGTTTAACACAAAAAAAATGATTCATCTTCAACATGAGTTTCCATGTTCGTAAAATAGGACAACGATTTTTATTCTAGTTTCGCTTATATATATACTAAACCAGCTGAAGAATAAAAATTTTGTTTCTTTTAAGTTCAAACTGCACTCTTTAAATTCATATAAAAGCTTTGTTTTTTGTTGTTAATTGAGTAAATCAGCTACGAATAATTGATCAAATTGACAAGTTTACTTAAAAAAAAGGTTGAAAAAAGAAAAAGAACGAAATGAAACTTAGGGTGCCAGGAAAGTCTGGGGGGCCGAAGGACCCCTTGGCATTCCTGGATCCACTCCTTCCCGCCACCATCTCACACAGATAGTAGTAGAATCCATAAGGATAGGTCAAAAACTTGTAAAGATAGCTATAGACCCCATGGAGGCAAGGAAACTGCTGGGCAATACAGGAAAAGATTCCATTGCTATCAATGTGGCGAACCGAATCATTATGCGGCAGACTGTTGAAACAGAATCCACAAAAGAAGGGTCAAACAAAAAATCCGTTCAAATCACAAGGGGATAGGAATGTTAAAAGGTAGGGAACAAATAAAACGTGGTATGTGCCAACTAATATCCCTGAATTTACACCTAGTAACAGTAGAAATATGTCAGTAAATCACACAATAGGCTAAACCAGTAACAATGAAAAAATCTGGGAAAACCCCTAAAATTTTTGGCCAACTAACATTAGGATTTTATAGTTTAAAATTCTCCTATACAGAAGCAACTAATGATTTATCGATCATACGTTGCTCTAAAATTAAGTTTTTTCAAAATTTACTTTATTTGCTTGATACAATCGCTACAAAATCCTTGATTAGAGACGAAATTCTCTGGAAGCTATCTCCAAGGATGCAGAATCTTGTTAGCTGATTAAATAAAAAAAAACGAGTTTTTTTAACTGAAAGTAAGGAGCGACATTAAAACTTAAAACGCACAGAAATTACTTCGTATATGAAAGAGGCTGCTTCCTCATCAACGCCCCGCTCTTTACGCTAAAGTTTGACTCTTTCTCTCAATTCTTCTTTTTAAAACAGTAAAAAACTTTAGCGTAAAGAGCGGGGCGTTGATGAGGAAGCAGCCTCTTTCATATACGAAGTAATTTCTGTGCGTTTTAAGTTTTAATGTCGCTCCTTACTTTCAGTTAAAAAAACTCGTTTTTTTTTATTTAATTTCTGAATGTTTTTGAATCAATGAATGTTTTGATTTTGGCTCTCTGCAGAGGAATAATCAAAACGAAATTTGCATATTTTTTTTTGGGGGGGGGGCTAAATGGCTTTCTCATAATTTTGATCGAATGATTTTGAGAAAAAAAGAGCGGGGGCAAAGCCTAGTTGCCCTCCGATTTTTTGGTTAATTAAAAAGGCGACTAGAACTTTTAATTTTTTACGAATCTTTTTATTGGTAAAAGATTTACGTAACTTATAAATTAGCTTACGTAAAGAACTTTTGTATTCTCATGTCTTTATTACATATATGAGGGGATTCGCCCCATCGTCAGTAACTCGCTCTTTACACTAAAGCTTAAATTTTTTCCCAATTCATTAAGAATGACCCTGAATCACAAAAGCCGTAGAATAAATAGTTGAAATTACTAAAAATACTTTAGTGTAAAGAGCTAGGTATCATAAGGAGGTGAGCCCCTTATATGGGTAATAATTTCTGTTTGTTTTAAGTTTTATTGCTGTTCCTTACTTCCAGCTGAAAAAGCTTTTTCACATTTATTTTTTAATTTTTTTTTAAATAATGCTAGTAAATCCTGATCTCCCTTCATGGAAGTTTTCTTCTCCCATGACAAATTCTCGATGGAAACTTCCCCCAGCATATCCCCCTCTTCTCAACCCCTCCCCCCAACCAAATAAATCCTCCTGAAAACGTCTGTATACTTCCCAATAACCAATACTATATGTAAGCACAGGTCAAAGTTTGTAACTTGTTGCCCCTCCCACGGGGACTGTGGGGGAGTAAGTCGTCCCCAAAGACATACTTATAAGGTTTTTCGACTACGCTGAATAAAATGGCTATCTCAGAATTTTGATCCGTTGACTTTGGGAAAATAATTAGCGTGGGAGGGGGCTAGGTGCCCTCCAATTTTTTTGGTCACTTAAAAAGGGCACTAGAACTTTTCATTTCCGTTAGAATGAGCCCTCTTGCAACATTCTAGGACAACTGGGTCGATACGATCACCCCTGGGAAAAAAAAAAAAAAAAAAAAAAAAAACAAATAAACACGCATCCGTGATCTGCCTTCTGGCAAAAAATGCAAAATTCCACATTTTTGTAGATAGGAGCTCGAAACTTCTACAATAGGGTTCTCTGATACGCTGAATCTGATGGTGTGATTTTCGTTAAGATTCTATGACTTTTAGGGGGTGTTTCCCCCTATTTTCTAAAATAACGCAAATTTTCTCAGGCTCGTAACTTTTGATGGGTAAGACTAAACTTGATGAAACTTATATATTTAAAACCAGCATTAAAATGCAATTCTTTTGATATAGCTATTGCTATCAAAATTCCATTTTTTAGAGTTTTGGTTACTATTGAGCCGGGTCGCTCCTTACTACAGTTCGTTACCACGAACTGTTTGATACCAGAACACTCTGACCTCCGTAACATTTTGCAAACTGAAAAATTTTTGAGAACGTCCCTTAAAATGTACCACAAGAAAAACTAAAATAAGGGTGAAAGCAATACTATGTAAATAGCTTGCATTTCAATTATTGTAACGGGGGATGAAAAAATGGGATCGTGTGGGATCCAATAACGAATAATGTCACCATAACAAGACCAAATGCAAATGATAGAAAAATTTGCATTACAGATGTAATAAAGATGTAAATAATCTGCGTTACAGATGTAATAATAGTGAAAAACCTGAATATATTTTAAACTTAGACGGGGAAATAACCATTGAACGAGGATTGAAAGCAAAAGTTGTAGCGACTTCGGAAACAAACGAGGGTAAAAAAAATTGACGCCATGATAAGAGAATACAACCTAAAGGATTATCCCTCAAATTTTATGGAAGGTCAAATCATAAGAATTGAGGAAGGTATAGAATATTTGAAATTATCCAATCCAAGCAGTGACAAGTTAAAACTAAATAAAGCAACCTAAGAAAAGGCCGAAAAGATTTCAAATACGGATATCAAATTGCTAGGCTGTCCAAAATTAAGCATAAATTGTCAAGTCAACTGCAAATTTCATCAAAACCACAGCAACAAGAAAATTATGAACTTACAAATAATAATTTTTAAAAAGGGTTTAATTTAGAACATTTACCAGAAAATATCAAAAATTAGTGGGAATATCTTATGGGGCTGTAAGTGGACTTTCGTAAGACAAACAACTGTTTACGACTTAACACACCTGATTACTCACAAAATGCTGACGCAAGAACCGCCATTGAAGAAATACCAATATAGCAGCTCCCTCAAATTAAAAATTGGGGCTTGACGACCAAATCAGAAAAATGGTAGAAAAGGTCTTTTAAGAAGGAGTCACACACATAGATTTGTCGACTTTAGGGCCCTAATTGCAGTTACGTTAGAGATCTAAAGAAATTACAAAAAATGATACAATCTTAAATTCATTAAGGGGGGGTAGGGTAAATAAAACTAAAGTTTTGACCTAAAAGCTAGATTTTGCCTAATATCCTTAGACCCGGAGACGAAACACAAAGTAACAGTAATTTTGGACAAAGCAAGAACTGACACATTTGAACGCCTGTCTTTTGGCTTATTCTTTAGCCCCAGCTGATTTTGCTGATTAATGAGCCCAGCATTGAACGATAGGGAATAAGAAAAACCACAGAATTCGATACCAAAGGGTATCGAAAAAGCTATTTAATTGAGATGATGCAATGTTGTACAAAAAAACCGAGAAGACCATTTAAATAAGCCTAAGAGAATGCTAGGAAAATTCGAAAAACCGGGATTAAAGATAAAATTAGATAGGCTAAGAGTTGTAGTAACAAACGCGATCTTTCTGGGACACATATTAAATCAAGGAACGGTTTAACCAAATACTGAAAAATTCACTATGATAGATCAGTTAAAGCCAACAAAATGTAAGAAAAGCTGTAGATCACGATGTGGATTATTATGTTATTTCAGGTGCTACATCAAGAAACAGTCTGTAATGACTCAGCACTTGACAAATTTCTTACAAAAACCAGGTTGATTTGAATATCCAAAAAATGCAATAGAAGGAACTACTGGAAGCTAAAGTTCTAAAATTTCCAGATCATTCCCAAGAATTTTGTCAACAAACTGACCTATCAGCCTATGGGATGGGAGTATTATTACTAAAGATAAACTCTTAGGTGGGATAATTCGTTTTCCAATATGCCAGCCGGTCTTTAACAGATGCAGAAAGAAAATATTCAACAGTTAAAAGATAATGCTTGGCAGTTGTATTTACATCGAATATTCTGACTTTTTTAGCTTGCTGAGATGTATACCTTACGTGTAGATGAAAAATCACTCTTTCGGCTATATACTATGCCAAGCACTTGTAAAAGGCCGTACAAATAAATTACTGGATTTTCTATCAAGAAACCAGGCAGAAAATAGGAAATTACATATAGCAACCACTGTTAACAGGGACTTTATCGATAGGAAAATTTGCAAATGAAAATATATTGTTAAATTAAGACATAGAGGAATTTTTTGCAGCTTTGAAGTTTTTTTCACTAAGCAGGAAAGGGTTCCAGAAAACACTTCAAAAACTTCCTATGAGAGCTAAATGAATTTGATTTAGACGAGGATAAAAACATTTTTATTGGATATAATAGAGTACCCAAAGAGTATAGAAAAATGATTGAAAGCTCATCTCATTATCCCAAAGTAACTAGATTAAGAAATATTACAGATGTAAAATGCAATAAGCGGTTTTCTTATGGGAGAGGTAAAAACGCTTGGAAGAATAAAGGGAAATTTTTTTTCTAAGAATGTAAAAAAAAGAAAAAATTCAATCTTGTGAAGAATACGGCAAGCAAAGAGCGCTACCAAAAATGCCATGCACAGAGATAGGGTAATACCTAACTTTGGATGGATTGGGAGGATCCTTTACCATAGACATATGGGGCTCTAGAAGAGGCCTACCAGTTTCCGAGGAAGGAAATTGTTGTATGTTGTTAGAAGTAGATCATTTTGATTCGTATTTACGCTTTACCTATTCAAGATGGGGAAGCAAGAATGACAGTGAAGATCTTAGCAAGCAGATTTTTTGTGGAACGTGCTATTTTCCTCAAAATCCTTTTTAGCAATAATTGGCTATTTTATAGAGCAGGATTGTTAACGAAATATCCGAATCCCTGGAAATAAATCACTGAATAGCCTTTTCTTACATGGCTTCTGCCAACAGAATAATCAAACGAAAATACAGAGAACAAGCCTATATGTTGGATTTACACACAAAACAAAAACAAGACAACTGGTGTAAACATTTACTTTACGTGGTATTTGTCATAACTTCAGCTTTTGTACGAATTTTGGACGAAACTCTATTCTCATTACGTCATTTTCGAGGTCCAATAATTTGTCTGGAGTCGATAAAAAAATGATAGAATGTATTATAACATAGTAATCTAGAAACAGGAAATGATTTTGCGCTTGAAAAAAGCCTTGGTTAATTAAAGAAGTTTTTGTTAAGTGAAAAGGCAACACTATCATTTTCTTTGTTAAGTGAAAAAGAACATTTACTTTACGTGGTATTTGTCATAACTTCAGCTTTTGTACGAATTTTGGACGAAACTCTATTCTCATTACGTCATTTTCGAGGTCCAATAATTTGTCTGGAGTCGATAAAAAAAATGATAGAATGTATTATAACTTAGTAATCTAGAAACAGGAAATGATTTTGCGCTTGAAAAAAGCCTTGGTTAATTAAAGAAGTTTTTGTTAAGTGAAAAGGCAACTCTATCATTTTCTTTGTTAAGTGAAAAAGAAAAATGCGACATAAAAGTAAGAATATGACACAACAAAAAAAAAAAAGGAGATCTTTCATGTGTGCAAAAACCTAATTTGGAGGAAACCAATGGATACAAAAATGACATGGCCCCTTTATGATAATCAAGCAACTACCAAATAATCTGACATACATTTTAAAGCACACAGGAAAATAGATTGAAGAAGTTGTAAATCACAACCGAATGATAAAAGGGTTGTGAATGGAAATACGAGCCATTCTCACCAGAAGAAAAAGGAATAGAAATGATTGTAACCATATACATAAGAAAACCATATGAATTTCTTGACATTTTCAATAACCAAAAAATTTTTGACGAGTGAAAAGAATATTTGCCCTGTTCTTGGCTAAAATATATCCAAATAAAACAAAAGATAGTAAGTAGGGTCAAATGCCCATCTTCAATTAACTATAGAAGCGAGGGAGAAGAAACATTCCGAAAACCACCTAGTTTTCTAGGAAAGGAGCTAGGAGTAACAAAGATATTCGCTTTTCAAAAATGTACAAGAGAGAAATTAAATAATTTTGACTTACTATGGTACTATACAAGAAGATAAACCACAAGAAGCAGAAGACTTCTCCTAATATCATACATTAGAGTAGTCGGCGGTTTTAGCACACAAATAGTTAGTTGATCCAACGCCAAAAATGAGAAAAGGCCTAAAAACTGGCGAAGCATAGACCTTTACTACAGCAACAGACGTGGCTCATAACTCGAAAGAAATGATTTTAAGAAACAAGTTGCGGAGACCGGTTAAAACTGTGAATTTCTAACAGCAGTGCCTAGTTTGGCTCTTCATTTTTCTAAATTGTTGATGCAGGAGGCGAAACACAAGGAAAAAAGAAAATTACTAGGCTTTGATTGGGCTAATTCAGAGCCGAACTCAGATCAAATTCATAATAAAACCCCAGAAAAACTTGCCAACACTAAATGGAAGAAACCAGGAAATTGGGAATATCTAACAGAAAGCGAATTCTAGTCTAAAATTCTAAAATAAAAGTCTGAAGTTCTAAGCAATTTTTTATATATAAAAGCTTTTTGTTTTAAAACTGTAAAACTGTAAACTTATAAATTTTCAAGAACTATTGGGCAAATAATTTTTAATTACAATTAAATACTTAAAAGATTGGAAACTGATATAAATTAGAAACCTGTTTGTAACTGTAAGCAACTTGGCCCATTTGTAATCCCACTTACCAACATGTTACAACAGGGGACTTGTCAATAATAAAGCAAGATGATCTTCAAATCATAATGAATAAAGGGGCTAATTTCCGTATTTCTCATCATGTGAAACCATCAAGTATTCTTGATAGCTTGGAAAATGATTTTGATATATTTATTGATAAGTGGTGTAAGAAACAGAATAAAAATATAGAGAGTTTTCAAAGTTGAAAGAATTTAATTATTAGTAGAATACGAAATAAAATATATTCTAACTTAAAAAAAAAGTAACACTCAATCATTATTTTATATAGCTAAGATAAAACAAGCAATTGCTAATCTGCAAAATGAATTTTTAATTGTGCCGATGGATAAAGCTAATAACAACTTTGCCATAACTTGTCAGAAGCTGTATTGTGATGTCTTAACAAGGGAGTTATGCTCGACCAATGTTTACGAAAAGGTGAATTTAGAGCATGAGAATACAATTGAAAAAACTTAAGAAATACTTTTTAAAAAATTTAATAATAAAATTAATGACAATGATAAAAAGTTCTCTTTCCTATATTGGACTGTAAAATTTCATAAGAATCCCCCTAAACCACGTTTTATTGCTGTAGCAGCTAAATGTCCAACCCGCAATTCTGCTACTGACCTCTTTTTAATTTTAAAGGAAATTATAAATAAACTTAAAACCTATTGATCTGGTATTAAAAAACATTTCGAATTTTAATCCATTTTGGAGTGTTAATAATTCATTGCAGGCGATAGGCTCTTTAACAATGGTTTCAGCTAAAAGAATTGTGTCTTTCGATTTTGCGACAATGTATACTAATTTATCACTTGATATTGTGTTTGATAATTTAAAAACGGTTATCAAGAAATCTTTCCTCTTATTTAGTAAGAGGTTCTTAAAAATAGACACTTTTAATAAAAAAGCTATATTGACAACTGCTTTAAAACTACAGTTAACTCGAGATGTTACAGCTTAGATATGATTTTTGATTTATTAGAATTTGTTTTATATAATATTTATATAAGATTTAATGGAAATTTGCACAAGCAAATCGTGAGAATTCCCATGGGGGAGAAAGCCAGCCCATTTATAGCTGACTTATTTTAAAGTCAACTCCAATATAAATACATGATGGATAAGAATAATCCAAATAATTTAAAATGTGTTATATCAAATAATAAAAGATATTTCGATGATATTTGGTTTTAAATTGTAAGGAATTCATTGATATTTCTAAGAATATATATTCATCAGAGCTTACTCTTGAACCTAGTCATGGCACCGGTCTAGAAGATCATTTCTTAGATTTAAATATTAATATTTCTGATAATAATAAATTAAGTTTTAAAATGTATAATAAAACGGATGATTTTGATTTTGAAGTGATTAATTTCCCGTTCCATGAAAGTAATATACACTCAAATATCACATATTCGGTATTTTTTTCACAGGTACTTAGATATGCAAGGATTTGTAGTAATTATATTGATTTTAAAAATAGATGTAAAATTTTAAGCCAAAAATTGATTTTAAAAGGTTTTTCTGCAAATAAATTAACTTGGCAATTTAAGAAATTTATTTTTCATTATAACAAACTTTCAAATAAATACCGATAGAATTATCTTGAAATACTTAGGGAAATCTCTGGTTATTTTGATTTTTCTTGTTATTGAGTTTGGCGTGTCCCTAATTTTTGACAGTTGATTTCCAGAGGATTTTGCATATATTGTCGTTTCGAATGGTCTTATTTTACATTCATTTCCTTGATTTTTATCTAGGTCATATGAAAAACTTTGAATAATTGTTTGGTTTTTAAATAGATTGTGAATTGGTAACTTAAATACATAAGAGCCAGAATTAAGGTAGGATAAGCTTGTTTTGGTGTTACTTGGTTGTTTTACATTTGCTTGTTATTTCATAGGCATATATTTTGGGGGTGGTACCTAAAAGGGGGATACCAGGGGGAATTTATGGGATTGCACGCCACTTGCCTGGGTAGAGAATTTAAAGTACCAAAACCCTATAGGCAAGTGTCTATTCTCCTGATGACCCCTTGTGTTGGATTTGTGCCATTGAATTATTTGTTTTTTATGTTTTTATTGTTTGGTAAATGACGACTTATACTTCTTGATGACACGACTGCCTGTCCATGGATTATTCTTTATTGTTGATTGTGTACGGCTATTCTGTTTGACCTATGTGATTGTATGGATGGGTAGGGTTAAGGCCTCATTCAAGTGCTGATCTATATTAATCACTAATGTAGGAAAACACTCTTCCTCTTCTCCTTCTGTCTTCCTTTTTTTATGCGTTTGTGCTGTTGCATTGGTGATTTATATTCATGTTTGGTATATTAAAATATAATACTATATATAAAATCGTTCAAAAGTTCATTTACCTGTACTCCAAAATTTATTAATGGTTCACTTTTCTCTAAGCCACAAGCAAGGACATATGAAGCTTCTTCGGCCAATGGCGAGCTGAGCCGAATCCTTATGATTTATAAGGCACATTTTAATTAGAAGAAAAATAAATAAGAAATTAGAAATTTTGCGATTGTATATCTTAAGTCATAAGGAAAAATGACTTATAGATATAACCTTAATATAAAACCGTGTTTAAATGTTGTAAAAGTTAAATCATAATACAAAACCACTAAAATATATCGTCACCCACAGAGAGAACTAAGGCTTATTGCTTGAATATATTTCTAGTTTTTTGGACCCTATGAAGCAATATTGTCAATACTTAGATCTCTGAAAAAAAAATTGTGAACGCAAAATGGGATGAGTAGAGCATGCAAGACAAGATTTAAATGAAATTCGAGATTGACAGAAAGTAAAAAATTATAAGGCTTTTAATAAATTGCGGTAGTAAGGAAATATTCAAGGCTGTAATGGGCTCAGGATGTTTGAGCTGTGCCGCTTTCTTTAAAGTAGAAAGATCAATTTTTACCTTGATGGACTCTTTGAAAAGTTCGGGATGATATTTTTCCTTCATAAACTCACCGGGGTGAACTCTATGGAAGGCACACAGAACATAAACGAAGAAACGATAGCGCATTGTCTTTAAATGATTTGGGAAAATTAGAGTCGTGAAGTGGTGCTAAACTTAAACTTCAAGATAACGCCAATTTATTTTCATCTCCAATCTTGCTGTTTTATTTGGCCTAAAATTTTCATTTATTGATTATTTCTTAAGACGATCAATCTTATAATTTAATTATATTCTATCAAGTATTAATTACATATATCACTTTGTTTCTTTCTAGCATTTTTCAATAGTTTTGTTTTAGATATATTACGATTATTGGCTGGAAAAGAAGCGATTGAACGATTCTTACCAAGACCAGAACTTAGAACAAGAAATAAAAATACACTGGGATAGAACATTTTTGAATCTAAAACGAAAACGAATATCTGAAAGAAAATTACCTTAGATCACACAGATAGGGAAAAGTTTACAAAAGGGTATAGAGATAGGAAAAAGTTTTAAGGGAAGTTTACAAGAAAACAACTAAATCACTAAAAGAATCACAGTAGTTTCTCAATTTTATAACGTTAATCTTTCAAAGGCTTCAACTCTGACCTCTTTTTAACTTCATCATAAAACACTTTTCCAGAAATATTTATTTTTTTATTCTCCACATACTCATTCTTAATAAATAGGGTATCTATGATTGAATAATCTTCAAGTTGGTACCCCTTTTCCTCAAAAAATTCTTTCAGATCATTAAACTTTTTCTGATCTTCATTGTACTCAACAACAAATATAGCTACATCAATTTTATCAAAAGGGAGAGTTTTCAGAACCTCTAATTCAGCACCTTCAATATCAAGATAAAATACATCTAATGACAAAGCATTCGTTGCAAGAAGCATTGTGTACACGGGTGCACAGAATACATCTACCAAGTTGTTTGCTTGGTTTTCAAAATTGTCTGGGATTTCTCCTTCAAAAATTCTTCCACTTCCAGGGAATAAATCTGAAAAATAATAACAACTGTTAGAACATTTACCACTTATCAACCTTTCATATAAGTAGGTTCTTAAAGATATCATTTACAATAGTGCTGTAAATACATATAGATTCAGAAAATTTAAGATTAAATAAGTGCATTCTGAGGCAATAAAAATGTTCTAGTCTTTCACTGACGGAAACATCATTTCTATTTGGAAAAATATTGAAGATAATTTTGTTTAGAAGCACAGAAATGATTGTCTTGGCTTTTTAGGAAGTGAGACTCTTTTCCAGTTACATGTGAGATACATTCTTAAACTCTTGTCTCAATTTATCCTTAATGTCCTTAAATACTGACTATATTGAGCTTTTAGGTTTATGCTCAGTTAACTTGGACTAAACGAATTCTCAACTTGGACCTGCCAATAAAACTAAATACCATAGCAAAGCTTATAAATCAGTACCCATACTGTAATTTTCTGTCCTGAAAACACGATCTAGGTAGGTTAATATTGACATAGAATTCGTTAAGAACCTTAATTTTGGAAGAAAATGATTCACTTGAGTAGCTTTATATTTATATACATCAATATTTTATAACGTTATATACAAATATAAAAGTCTTCATACATGTAGTTTTCATAAGAACCATCATAATAAAAATCATTCACATCATAATACTTATTTCAGTGAGCTCATTAATAGAATAAGAACAAGCTACTCAAATGTATACTCACAGTAGATAAATAGGAACAACCCGGACCATCAAATGAGACAGATGAAGAAAAAAGAAAGATTGTATTTGAAAATGATAGCGCTAATGTTAGGGTTTGGGATTTTGAAATGGATGAAGTCATAAATGCCTACCGTGCCATTATTAAAAGAAACAAAGATTTGGCGATATGTAACTAAAAATGACAAAGGCAAACTGAGGCAAAAGTTAAAGACCAAATCAAAGAAACAGCAAAAAAAGTTCAACATTCTATAAAAGCTCCAGATGATGAAACTGCTATAAATAATTAGATTGGAGTTTATAAGGATATAAACAAAAAACCTGATGCGGCATCAGTCTCTGTTAAAAAAACAAAAGACCAGGGTTGCGTTTTAAAAATGATAAAAGACAAGCTGAGGCGAAATATGAAGGTGCTATCAAAGAAAAAGCAGTAAATAAAGACTTTCAACATTTTATAGAATCTCCTAGAGACAACACCGGTATAAATATGGAAGATAGAGTTGATAATGACGTTTACGAAGACCCTGATACTGCATAAATGCTTTTGAAGTTCAAATCAAAACTTTTAGTAACGCAAGTGCAATACCTTAGGATTTTCGCAGATCTAAATCTGAAACAAAAACCGGTGAAACCTAATCCAGCAACAAAGAATGTATAGAGTGGGTCAAAAGTAACCAAAACACTAAGAAAAAAAGTAGCAGTTTTACGAAAACTTTTTATGCAATTTAAAGTCCATTTGCTTTTGGATGAAAATGATAAGTCTTTTGATAAACAAGAAGAAATTTTTCTAATTGGCTTGACTATCAAATGTGTCCAGCTCATCCTAAAAGATAAGGCACAGGGCATTAAAAATGCTTTCGGGCATTCTTGTTAAAACCAAAATCAAACAAATTTGATTAAAAAACAAGCAAAAGTGAAAATTGTAACTGCTAGAAAAAAAATGCTTGGAATAAACCACAGTGAACAAACCACTGATTTACAAATGAAAGCTTTGAACAGGGATCTTTGGTAGAAAATGAAAAAGAAATGTTTCTTATCTATACCGTTTTAAGAAATTATATAAAGTCTGATGCAGGAATCTAAACCACTAAATAAAAAAGCATGGATAAGAAATTAGAGGATATGAAGAACAAAATTGAAAAGCAAAATGTACAGTTGGATGACAAGTGACAGTGATGATCATATCGAATTATACATAAAGCCAGTGCTTAGAAGTGAAGTAGTATTGAAAATAACAACGAGTCACCGGAGAAAATAAATCATATAAATTACACGACTCTCTAAATGATTAACAGGAAGAAGTATTTGAATGTAAGGTGGAAATTTTTTAATTCATTTGAAATTGCTATCTTACACTTTTGACTTATAACAAACGAATAACACGATGATAATTAAAAACTTAACTTTGAAAAAAATTGAATGATGTCTTGTATATGAGCACATTTCAAGAGCTTAAACACCATCATATTCTCTCAGGAGTGATCATATCGCTAATTTCTGACACATGCAAAATTATACAGGGTGAAAAACTACTTTGCTTAAAATCACAATTGAATATGGAAGGTGTTATCTCAGCGTCTGTAAAGGGAATAAAGGGTAACTTATAGATCATGTCTATGACACAGACAAAACTACATAAAACAACAAAGGACGCTTAACAGATAAAGAAAAATACATTGAAATATAAGCAGTGAAAAATTTTACTTAGTTGCCAACGAAAATGTGACTTCAAACTGAAGAACAACACGATAAATATGCTGTTGTGGAATTTATATATTTGAGAAAATTACGATAGAATAAGAAATATTTCAAGCAGCAAGGAGGAATGGATTTTACAACATCGTTTCTTAATTCAACTTGAAATATTGCTTTCTAGCCCTATTTTTGAAATTAAAAAATACAACCTCTCCGCATATCTAATGAAAACTGAAATTGCAGACTGGAGAAACTTATTGAAAGGCAAAAAATAATTGTTCAATCTAATCAGTGAAGTCCCTTTCATTGATTTCTGACTATTTTTTTTATTTAGTATCTTTTCCCCTCTTATCAAATTCACTTTGAGAGGTTAGATTTTGTTGTTTTCACTATTATTCCTTTTTAAGGATAGAGGACGACTTGGCGTAGGTCCTTGTCAATTTTTTTTTCGTCTAAATATTTTCTCACAAAATACTGACAGAAGGCTGACAAAATACTCGTTTTTTCACCTATTTGATATTATTTTACATTTAATATACCCTTTCCCTCATGGTTTCATATATTAAAAAAATAAAGGTTGATTATACCAATTTTAGGAATTTCAGAGGTCATAAGTAATTGTTTAGAACTAATATCAATTATTGAAAAGAAACTTCCCCTCCGAATACCACTGAATGATTTGGAGGAGGGATTCCTCTCGGATACATTACTCTCGGATAAGGATTTAATTAACAAAGGCAACATGAACATCATGAACCCTGCTGCTACTAAAATAATACTTAAAACTCAACTCCTTCCTAAGCCCACCTTAGTAAGATAAAGCAATTAACTAATTGATTTAGTAATAATACAATCTATCAAATAAGCATCCCATTAAGATATCCATTAAAATTGTTCTTGATTAGCAATTCATTCTTCAACCACTTTTTAATAGCCATAAATCATTGTTCAACAGCTATAGGCAATGGAACACATAGTTTTGAATAAATTCAAACAGTCAAAATGAAAAGCAAGGAAAAATTGTAATTTGATGATACACATAGAAGAAGCGCAAGCGCGACCTGCTTCTAGAAGAAATTAAATAAAAAAACAAGTTTTTTGAAATGAAAGTAAGGAGTGACATTAAAACTTAAAACGAACAGAAATTATTCCGTATATTTAAGGAGCTTTTCCTCCTCGACACCCCACTCTTTACGCTAAAGTTTTTTATTGTTTTAAAAAATAGAGTTGCGAGAAAGAATCAAACTTAATATAGCCCGCTCCCCTGAACCCCACGCCCCAACCAAAAAATCCCCCTGATAACGTCGGTACACTTCCCAGTAACCATTACTGTATGTAAACATTCGTCAAAACATATAACTTGCAGCACCTCCCTCAGAGACTAAGGGGGGTAATTCATCCCCAAAGACATAGTTCTTATGGTTTTTGACTATGAGTAACGAAATGGCTATCTCAAAATTTTGATCCGTTGACTTTGGGAAAAAAATGAGCGTGGGAGGGGGCCTAGGTGCCCTCCAATTTTTTGGTCACTTAAAAAGGGCACTAGAACTTTTCATTTCTGTAAGAATGAGCCCTCTTGCGACACTCTAGGACCACTTGGTCGATACGATGACCCATGGGGAAAAAAAACAAACAAACAAATAAATAAACACGCACCCGTGATTTGTTTTCTGGCAAAAAATACGAAATTCCACAATTTTGTAGATTGGACCTTGAAATTTTTTCTATAGGGTTCTCTGATACGCTGAATGCGATGATGTGATTTTAGTTAAGATTCTATGACTTTTAAAGGGTGTTACCCCTATTTTTCAAAATAAGGCAAATTCTCTCAGGCTCGTAACTTTTGATGACAAAGACTAAATTTGATGGAGCTTATATATTGAAAATCAGCATAAAAATCCGATTCTTTTGATAAGTCTTTTAGAATCGAAGTTCCGTCTTTTAGAGTTTCATTTACCATTGAGCCGGGTCGCTCCTTACTACAGTTCGTTACCACGAACTGTTTGATTTGACAACCAGTATCACAATGAATATATTGAATCTAAACGAAATCAGTGGTTAGAAGAGAAGCAACTGTGAGAATCCCAAACGAGCTGAAGAAGAAAACAAATCCTATAAAATGAATAGTTTTTTAATGAACTAACAGAATGGAGGAATGGAATTCACGCAAGACTTGCTTATTTTAAAATGCTTATTTTATGCTAAAATGATTATTTTATACCACATGACTTAAAATAGAAAAACAACGAATATATACTCCTTTAAAAACAAACATATTTATTTAAAAGTCTTATGCTTAGAATTTTATGTCGTTTTGTGTTTTTCCCAGTGCAGTTGTTTCATACCTTGAATTTCAGATTCGGCTGTTTCACAGAATAAAACAGACTATATTTTATTCATTGCAATAGGTTAAGCTAACATGAGAATGTCATGAAAGAAAAAAAGACATAAGACAACTAGAACAAGAACACAAAAAATTAAGGCAGAAATTGTTGTTTTAAGGTCAATAAATTAAAATATGTCATAAGATTTTAATTTAAGTCAAGAGTCTATTTTCACGATTAAAAAGCGACTGTTTATGTAGAATATTTCAGAGTAATTAAGTGTATAAATGGTTGGTATAAACAAAAACACTAACAGGCAAATACCTGAAATAATCTGCATTAAACATTAAATATTAGTCAAGGTAATATTATTAAAATATTTAATAAAATAAGAGACAAATGATTTGCTATATCTCTCAGTGCTATAGGCTGGTAAGTCATTAACTGTGGACAATTATTTTTGATTTGTTGGAGTCTAGTCACTGATCCCTCCGTAGGGTGGCTCTCAAAGTCGGGTAGTAGACCACGATGAGCTGGGGAGTTTAAACAATTTAGTCCAAATCTACATTTCAACTCATGTCTACGACTATCAAGTGAATCCAAGTTGAGTTGTTTTAGTGCATCATCAGATGTTGAGTAGTCATATCCAAGTATAATTTTTACAGCTCACTTTTTGTAACATCTCAAGATTATCTGATTGATCTTTGGTCAAACTTGGATGCCAAGCTGGACACGCAGACTTCAAAAAAGGTCTAATATAGCTCCAGTATACAGATTTGAAAACCTCAGTTGGCATACCTAATCTCTTCAGGCTGGAAAACGAATGTAAAAGCAAGGCGCCTTTTTTAGTCAGATAGTCAACACGCGAGCTCCCTCTTAACTCATTGTCCAAATATACTCCAACTACTTTAACAGTTTTCTTGATCGGCAGTAGGAAAATAGAAGAGATGTTTTCAACCCTTAGAAAGGAAAAAGTCATATAAGAGCTCTTAATCTCACTTACCGTCAGTCTTACGTTTCTTATTTCAGTTTTACCTTTCCTAGCCTGAAGCCATGACATCAAGAAGAATCTAAGATGATCTGCATTAAGAAAACCAGCAAAAGCGGAGATCAATATATACGAGCATCCAGCCTGCCAAATTCTGGGGCAAACCATGAATTTGGCAGCAGAGTTTTTTTTCTTCTTAAAAAAGATATATTGAAATTTCTAACTCCAAAAAAATTAATAATATTTCATAGCTTCAGAAAAGATCTGAAGTTCGAAAAATTGTGAAAATTAAACTTTCCATTGCTCTTTTTAAGATTCAAAAGTGATTAAAGAGCAAACAGTCTCTTTTCTATACCCCCTTTTGCTGTCCTCCCAGAGGACATCTGAAAAATGTTAAAATAGCCGTTTTGCTTAGCCAAGGCGAGTGCCTCCGAGCAGCAAGTGCCCTGGGGCAACAAGTTAAGTTTTACAATTTGTCCATCGTATGCATTTAGGACTTATTATTAAGGAATAGGGCATATTTTATTAAATATGCACAAAAACACTAAGGATATTCATATGAAGATGTCAGGAAATATTGAGAGGAATATTTAACTAAATCAAAACTCTCAATATTCGTGTAAAGGCTGTCAAATATATTCATAAGCAATATGTCAAGAATAGCTTAGGTATCTAGTTGAAATTTTGAAGAAATGTTGAGGGGTGGATTAAACTAAACAAAAGGCACTATATGCATGATATTTTCACTTTTACTACTAATGCTATTACTGCTGTTGTTGCTGCTACTACTACTACTATTGTTACTTCCAATACTGCTTCTATTCCTACTACTAAAACTACTACTATTACTACTACTTGGACTAAGGCAAGGGTTATTAAGATTGAACTTTTAGGAGTTCAACCACATCAAAACTTATAATAAATGCTTGCCCGTTTTCAAAAATATGTATAAGCTATTTGTCACGAATGACTCAGCTATTTAGTTTAAAAGTATTGGGAATTTGATGGGTAGGTTCAAGGCACAGTTAGGGTATGTTGAACTAATCAAAAAGCATTATGGGAATATTAATTCTCCCACAAAAGGTACTTCTTGCAATATTACTCTACTCTTACTACTACTACTAATGCTACAACTACAAAGACTACTGCTATTACTACTTTTGCCTACTGGTACTACTACTACTCGTACTGAAACTTCTACGGTTACTTCAACTACAGCAAATACCACTTCTAATGCAGATAAAATTAAAGTGAAACTTTCTGGGAGTGGCTAGGGGAATGTTGAACAGAATCAAAACAGAATGTATACATGAGGTTTCTAAAAACGGTGTCTCAGCTACGTCCCAGGAATTTTTAAGAGCATCAAATTAAAATTATGAGTATATTTTGAGGGTATGTTGATATATCTCAAGGGTTATATTGCTACGATACTTCTGATATTGATACAGTTAATAATATAATTATTACTACTGCTACTACTACCAGTACTACTAGTACTATTAATATTACTACTGCTACTACTACTGATACAACTGCTGCTACTACCACCGCTAAAATAAGTACTACTACTACTGCTACTAGTACTGCTAGGACAAAGGAACAAGGACTTGGATCTCTAGAATATCATTTGCATACTGGTTTTTAAAAGTGTGGATCGGCGGTATCTAAGAAAGGTAGGCAGCTATGTAGGTAAGAAACTTTATTCAAAAAACTCTACTACAAACTTCCATTCATAAGCTTAAGAAAGGTCCCAATGGACTGTACGTGTACCTGACATCTGATACGATCCGTTTCCTTAAAATATTCCACTTATTTTCAAAAATAAATAGATAAGATAAATAAACTACAAAAAAGAAAACAAAACAAAACTAATGATCATTTTAACAAAATAAGGAGGGGAGAAGAAAGCTTTCTTTTGGTCTAAAATGCTCGAAATTACTAGATTCTAAGAAGATGGGCCTTGAAGCGACGTTTCAGGTACTTTCTGCGATTCACTGAGGCGACTTTCTGATTCCTTAAATTGCTGTTGGAATAGATTCCAGACAGTCGGTCTTATGTATCGGGTGACATGAGCCGACCGGGAAGTATTCCAAAACTCATGGACCTGATTATTTTAATTTCTCGTGTCATAATCATGATAAGAAGAGCCTAAGTTAAAAAATTTATTAAAAACATCAGGCCCTAAACTATGTAGACACTGATGTACTAAAATACCAATCAGCATGTCTCTGATTTTTCCAACATTTAAAGTATCAAACGTCTTATATAAGATACAGTGCCAATACTTCCACGATCATAATTTCCTAAAATTCTAATTTCCTTATTCTGTCGCACTTGAACTCTCCTGTAATTAGACTGAAAGTTGCTACCCAAGATTAAGCAACCATAATTTAAATACGACACTAATAAAGTATGGTACAGAGATATTAAAATTTACCAAGAAAGCACATTTCTTAGACGCCGCAGCATTCCGACTCTTCATAACACTTTGCAGGAAACTAGGTCATTTTGCAATTTCCAACTCAGTTCAAAGTCAAGAAGAAACCCGAGGTAACTCGTTTCTCAGACTTGTTTCAAAGAAATACAACTGTACTTAATATCTGAAGGTAATTCAGATATTAATCTCCACAGCTTGAGACTCTGAAAATTTAAATCACCAATCTATACCTATTAAATACAAAGATTACAAATACATGATTATTCGTTTTTTAATGAGTATTTTGACTCATACATTTAGTTTGAAGCACATACCTACATATGTCATTTATAGAATTCCTATTTTTCTGACGATTTTGGTCTTTATTCGAATATTTTAGAATGAATAGATGAGGAAATACTAAAGAAGAGCTCAAAATTGACAGGACTCCAGACTGAAAGGACTGGCCACTATAAACGTTTACCAAAATATGGAGGTAGACATCGACCGTGTTTCAAATAGATATGACGGGAGTGGAAATAGAGAAAAGGAATTGTTCTTAAAAAATTGTAAATTTTTTAATTTAAGGGAAATATATTGAACTTTAAAAAGCGAAAATATACACTACATTGTTATGAAAAGTAAAATTTTGATCAGTATATTCTTGAAATTTCGTTGAAGTTGACAATGTTTAATAAAACACTATTTTTAAAAAGAAACAGTGATTAGTTAATACTTTATTGCCTATGCTTAAAACCTTTGTTTAAATGTCTTCTATGAATTTCTATCCCTTCCTTCTGTTTTTCTAATGTCCAATATATCATTTATGAATAAAAAAGTTGTGTATATATCTTCATTTATAGTTCTTCATTACTATCATAGTTACTAAGTGATGCCACGAAGTAAGGCGACTTACTAAATGAATTGACCTATACAAATTGTCATAAAGAGTGTATGACTCCAAAAGATGGTTCAAGACCATTATTTTTTTTAATAAGAAGCTTTACTCTCTCGCTATAGTGGTCAGAAGCGCAAAGGCAAAAAAAAATATACGGAAAATATTAAATATCTTATTTTCGTATAGATAGTGAGCAGCTTTTTTACGGCGGGGTGGTTCTTATAGCTTATTATTTTTGTATTAATATTTTTCTGCCATTTTAGTTTCAACAGATTTATTAGAACTTAAGCCCTCGTCTGATTTTAGATTAAATTTAAGACCATTTCCACTGCCTACCTACAACACATAACTGTCGAGGATCTCTTTTAATTGCAGTCATTTCTTTGTTCGCAAGTTTACTGAAACAACCTATTATGCGCCCCCCCCCCCCTCCCTAAGGAAAACCCTAGATCCACCATTGATGTGATGGATTGTTCTCCCTTATTCTTCCTCAAAATGTTGTTGTCAAAATGTTGAAAATTCAATAGGTGAGCCAATGAAACGGTAACAAATTGGCGCTAATTTCTTAAACTAGTTTGACTAATTGATAATATATGTGTTTCCAAAATCTGGATATTACAGTTAGTCTAGGAAAAATGTTTGATATTTTTTGAAATATTATATCCAAGTAGGCCGGTTGGATATAAAATAGGGCTCTATGTGTTTATTCCCCGGGAAAACGACCCTCGGAATACCCCTTTGTAAAAATATCCCCAGCGGAAACATACTCCCCCCAGAAAATAACCCCAACAGAAAATCTCCACCGCGGAAAACACGATCCCGGAAAATTCCGCCCGTCAAAAATATCCCCCTCGGCAAATGCCCTCTGGAAAAAAACCCTGGAAGATACCCCCAAGAAATACCCCCACTCCCCGTATAAAATGCCACCTCCAACCTCCGAAAATACCCCCTCGTGAAAATATCCCTCGAAAAATACCCCCTCCGAAAATACCTTCCCATCCCGACAACACCCCCGCGAAGACTACCCCAAGAAAATACCCCCCCCCCCTTGACGGAGAATAGGGTTTTTGCATATTTAAAATTTTTTTACTTGGGTTGTATTTTTTGTGTTTTTTAGCAGTAGCGGGCACCAAATAAAAAAAAAAAGAAGAAAAAAATGTCGGCAAAAATCATCAAAATTGAGCTTAAAGTACATGGTCAAAAAAGTCTAAGAAGGTTTATCTCTTTTGAAGTTAAAGTAAGCTCTGCGTACCAACAAATTCTTACTGTTTAAGTTTTTGCGAAAGAAAGCGTTGTAAAATTCTACGAGTTAGTTTTTCTTATCTTCCAAGTTTAAAAATACCACAAAAGACCAATAATAGATAAATGGAACCCAATACAAAGAGAAGTTACAATAGATAACATAGTCAAACTTAAAACAAGCAAAAATAAAAAGAAGTAGGGCTGACAGCCCCCATGTCTTTTCAAAACCAGAAAACAATTTGCATACTACTAAAAATAAATCATAATTAGCTTAAACCGTAATAAACCAGAGGGGGGATTAGCAATATTCATAGATTTTCAGTTTAATATAAATATTCTGGTATTTATTCCTTAAAGTCTAAATACTTCCTTATTTATTAAAGTCAAAAAAGGTAAAACATTTAAAATGTATTTTGTTTCTGCTAAAGTGCAGAGTATATTCTGGTTTTGGGAAGGCATGAGGACTGTCAGCCCTAACCATGCCATTTCTTGATTGTTTTGAATTATACTCGGTTATTAGTTACAATTTCTGTTTGTTTTGGACTTTAATTTATTTACTGATGACGATTTGCGATATATTTTAGCTTGGAAAATAGTTTGAATATATTTCTGCCTATTTTTGGGTTAATGGAGCCCTTGTCTTTTGTTTGACAAACATACTTTTTGAAAAGGATTTTTAAATTGATTTCTGTCGTTTTTTAGTGATATTAATCAAAAGCACTTTTTCCATAAAATGAGTTTTTCAAAGAAAAGTAAAAATCTCCATTAAACCAAAAATTAGCAAAATAGATATGTTTTGGCTTTGAGAATACATAACAATTTTGTGCGCTACTAATCTTAATTTTTACTCGTTTTGAGTTTTGCTCTTTCATTTATTTTAATTTATGTTCCTTTTGATTTTCATTTTTTATTCATACTGATATGTGGCAGTTTCAAGCTTAGTAGATCATCTATTCTGTTTCTGTTCATTTTTAGTTTTATTGAATTTTTCACTTCTCTTTGAAAAACGTATTTTGTGGAAAAAGTTTTTTTTATTAATTTCCCTTTTTATATTGACATATTATTTTTCAGAGGAAAAGAAAAGAACTGTGTAAATGTTTTCAGTCTTTTCTAGAATTAATAATTTTGCCTTCTATTTGTATGCTGCAGAAACTTTTCAAAAAATTTCAAGAACACACACCCTTTTGAAAATCGTAACACAAATATTAGTGTTTAATTTTGCTTCATACCTCCTCTAGGTGACCTAAAAATAAAACTTAACACCATTCCTAAGAAATTCTACTATGCTCTTTAACAGCTTGGATACACTGACACATTTTTGAATTAGTCAAATTTTAGGAACAAAAGTAGCAACAGAAGTAGCTATTAAATTTCAAACTTACACCTTCTGTCTTTCTTGGGATATTGCTGAGATGTGTTACTTGCAACCAGCGTAAACACAGTGCGTTTTGATTTAATCTTGACGCAACATTTAGTTTTTAGGAATAATAATCAGATTGCATAGCTGGGGGCGGGGGGAATTATCTACGCAATAGCCCTAAGGATGTAGATACAAGACCGTTCAGCTATGTTGAACAAAACGGTTACCTTAAAATTTTAATTGGAAGTGTTTTCAAAATTATGAGCCAAAGAAGAGGGATAATTACCCTTCAACCTCTTTAGATTTTTAAAAGAGAACTAGACCATCTGATTACCAATTCATTGACCCCCTCAAAGTTCCTTTGACAGGTAATTTAACCTTAATACTCTGAAGCTTAGCAATGGTAGTTTTCGTAGTAGCGGCTGTAGGAGTGGAAACAGGGGGATTAGTAGTAGAAGTAGTAGCAGTGACATTATTAGTAGTCTTAGTAGCAGTATTTACATATTATCTCTTGGTTATTTAAACAACTCATCATGTTGTAATAATTTCCACTGAATACCCTAAGCCGTTAATTGGATAATGTTTATCCACTATTTTCATAACCAAAATTTGTAGAGCATACAAAAGCAATGTTTTAGTTGTATGCCTTAGTTAATTAAGCCCCCCCCCCCCCACTACAACATTCCCTGGTAAGTCTAACTGAATGCACTAAGTTTTTAAAAAGATAATGCTAATATGCCTTTTTTATAATATAAATATATATAGGTTATTTTAATTTAGTCGAAAATCCTCTTGAAGTTTCACTAGAAGTTCAATTTCTTACCCTTAGTCTTCAACATTTCTCCTTAGTATTCTCTGAATAATAGTAAGAGTAGAAGTAACGAGCTCAAACAATATATTGGTTTGTTCGACATTACTCCCAACAACCCCTGAAAGAATCAACTAAATACCTTCAGCTGACTTTGGGATAATCATAAAACGCCCCTTTGACAACCTTTTAGAAGCAGTTGTTGTTTTGTTCACTTTAATATTCCCGGTAACAATCTCTGAACTTTTAACCATATTAAACTTAGCCTTACTAACAGTAGTACTAGTGGAAGCAGTAATAACAGTACTGCTACAACAAGTAGTAGTAGTATGAAGATAGTCCCTTTTATTTAGTTTAACATCACCATCAACAAGCCTTGAAAGTTTCAACTTAATAATCAAAGTAGTTTCTGAAAAGGTATTTATGCACCCCTCTGGTATAATGGATCTACATAGTTTGTTCTTATTTAGCTCAATACCAGCCTCACCGATTTCTGGTGTTTCCTTAGCAGTTGTATTAGCAGGGACAGTGGGATTGCTAGTACTACTACTACTACTAATAAGTCACTACAGCCCCAAGCCACCTGAGGCCAACATAGCCACGTACACTCCTCCTCCAGCATAGTCTATTCAAGGCCTTCCAGTACTGAACTAGCTTTCATGGTGTCAACATCTAAACTAATCGGATTATTTTTCATTTTCACATACCGCAGTATTTGGCAAAATACCGGTTTTAATTAATACTTATGTGACGGTTTATCAGGGTGTCAACATCTATTGATTCACATATTTGATATTCTGTGGACTTAAATTGAATGTAAGGAGAGAGGGAATAGAGGGAGAGGAAAGAAAAGGAAAAGAGAGGAAAGGAAGAAGGAGGGAGGGAACGTAGAGTAAAGGAGTGAGGCAATTTAATTTTAGAAAGCATTTGGTCAGTGTAAAATGGAAGACGTATTAATTTTGAATTCTGTGTTGAACTTTTTAAGCCGATCTCTAACTGATGGAGTTAGGCAAGAGTTAATCCAAAAGGCAGCTGTCGTTTATTTTGATCGCGATACCATCATCCAAGCAAAGAAAGTACTATATGCCGAACTTAGTAATACAACCCGAATGGTGACTCACTTTATATTAGTAAAACTTTAGTTGCTGCTGCCAAGCAAAACCTAAAAATCCAAAAATTTGTTTTTCTTAGTCCATGTGAAGTCCCAACTATAGGAGAGGCCATAAATGCCACAGTTGTATCCAAGATCAATGAGTAATCACGTAAATTGGACAGTGCTCTGGCAAACATATTTCACCCTTCAAGTAGCCTCTTTGACCAGTCACTGGTCTTGCCCCAAAGTCATGACTCAATACCTAACCCCCTTTTATGCTGTAATACTAAAAAACCTCCAAAAGAGCTAAAAGGCCCAGCTGAGTGCCAAACATTTTTAGACAGTCTTTGTCCTAGCACTGGCAACGATGTATCTGAGCTACGCCATTGCAAGAATGAATTGAACACTTGTCGTCTCGTCAAAATAAACCGTAAGTCTAATTGTTGAAAAGGCAAAGCGTTCTGACCCCACTCTAAATGCTACACTTAAGGAGCCTGCTTTTGTGCTTTTATTGAACAAGTACCGGACGAACTAGTCGTCTCTTCACTGAAGGAGTTAATCCCAAAATATATCAAAACAGCTAAGTGTGGTGCGTCACGCACATTCATAGTGTATTTCAAATCAAGAAACGACTTAGATCAGTTCCTTCAAGAATAAGTGAAAATCCGCTATGAGCGAATTGCCACCAATGAGTTTGTATTTTAGCCTCGTCGATGCCTTAACTGCCATATGACTGGCTACCTTGCAGCAAACTGAACAAATACTACTCTGTGCTCAAAATACGGAGCTAGTGATCATAAGTCTAAATCTGAATCCTCGTGTTAGAACAGTCCTTTTTGTGTTAGTTGTAAACCTCCAGGCCATACATGCTACAGCATTAACTGCCCTAAAAACCGTACAACCATGAACCAATGACCCCTGTGATAGATTTCATATCTTGGCATATATCTGGTTTTTTCGCGATTAAATTACCAGTGCTGATTATATGTTTATTTCTTGGTTTTTCCTTTTTTCTTTTTCCTTCTCTTTCCCTGCTTTTTCTTATTTATCCTTACCTCGATTATACTATTTCTTGCTTTTTTCCCTTTTATTTATTCCTTATACCTTTGGTCTGGTGGGTTCGGTCATGGAGCGGAACTGCCATCCATCATAATTAAATCGACGATTTCCATTGGTGACCAGGTTGGTATCAACTCTTAGGAGGAATGTTTAATTGAATTAAAAAATAATCCTTTAGATATTGGAAATATAATTAATAATTCAATTGGAAGTAGAAATCTTGAGAATATTGATTCTAATTCGGCTAATAAAAGTAAGTGTGTTTCGCATTTAAATGATTCTGCTTCAGCAATTGATTTTATGTCGATGATGCTCTCTTCGGGAACTCTACCTTCAGTTTGTTTACCAACCCGAGCTACTGACACGCATGCGTGTCTTATTGATAATAGTTTTTCGCCACTACGTGTCTTAGATAATCTGGTGCTGGTTAGTGATATTTATGATCATTTTCCTGCTATTTCCCAATATATGAGTGATGATCAAGCGCAGCGTATAGCATCACCATATGCTCTCCCATTTTTCCGTTATGATGATACTGAGCTAAGTCTACTTAATTCTCGTCTGCCTGATCTACCATGGTACAGTTTGGTTTCTGATTCAGATTTTAACCGCTCTTTTGATTCCTTTTATGATCTAATGAAAGACTGAATCCTGGAAATTTGCAATCAGGTTCCAGCGCTCCATAATTAAAAAAGGATAGCACCACTAAATCCATAGATGAGTTCAGGTCTCCATAAAAGCTGGAAAAGGAAAAATTATTTGTGGAAGGTTTACAAAGCTTCATCATCTGTTGCTCATCACGAACGTAGGAGTATGTTTAATTCTCTCTGTTGGAAGGCAAAGTCTCAGTATTATCATAGGATATTTTCTGAATGTATGAAGGATGTTAGGAAGACATGGTATATAATTGATTCAGTTCTTAGACCTACTCCTACTCTGCCTTCAGTTCAACCAATGCTTATACTCGATGGTAAAACAGTTCCAGGAGATGCAGATGTTCATCTAGAGCTTACCTCTTATTGTGCTAATTAGGGAAGGCAACTGCTTCCTCTGCAAGCTCTGCAACTTTTAGTTGCAATTACAGAGCCCTTCTTGGACCCTCATGTTTAAAGTCGATGGTCTTGAATTCTATTGCTGAAATTGAGGTAGCTCGAATCGCGAATGCTCTTAAAGGATCATCCTCTTCAGAACCAGACAAAATTCCTACAAGGGTTATCCGTGCAATTCTGCCTGCTATTGTGTCACCATTGACTGAGCTTGTCAATCTGTCATTCGAAAAAAGGAATTTTCCCCAGATCTCTCAAGCGAGCTAAGGTTACTGTGCTGTATAAAGGTGGTTCTCGGAATAATCATGCTAATTATAGGCCAATATCTCTCCTATCTGTCTTCAGCAAATTTTTTGAGAAGGCTATGCTATCCTGGCTTCTTAGTTTTCTGGATGCAAAAGAATTTTTGCATGATTTCCAGTTTGGATTCGGAGCGAGTCACTCGACGGAGCATGCTTGCGCAGCTTTCTCGAATTTCATTCATTCGGCAATAGATTCTGGTCATTTCCTGGCAACTTTATTTTTGGATGTTCGTAAAGCTTTTGATTCCTTGACCCATCGAATTGTTCTTTGGAAACTATCGCATATTGGTATAAGATCAAACGTTTTTTCTTTGTTTGATTCATATCTTTCTGGTTTGCTTATTTCATTTTATCTGCTTTTCCGGAGCCCTTCTTAAGTATATTACGGCGTCCTTCAGGGATCTGCTCTTGGTCCAATTTTATTTCTGCTTTATATTAATGATCTGATTTCGGCGGTAAAAACACCAGGTCTCTGGCATGCTGCAAGATGTGTCATCCTGCTGCTCGGTCGTGTTCCAATACTACTTCTAGCGAAGATTTTCTTGTTTTGTTTTTGCTGATGATATCACTCTTGGGACCATTGGGAGGACAGAATGTGATATCAAGTCTAATCTTGTGGCATTATTCGAGAGAGTTATTTCATGGTTTAATTCGAATTACTCGGTCTTGAATGTTGATAAATCACATTTTCTTTTTTTCTTGAATTGGTATAGCTTTCCCTCAGCTTACACACCTTAAGGTGTCACAAGGCTCCTTGCGTAGACCAGAGAATCGGGTGGTCCGGTTTCTTGGTATCCTGCGTGATGAGAATTTTTCGTTCAGAAACCATGTAGCCATGCTTAGGGTTAAGGTCTCACGGAGTTTGGGTATCATTCGAAAACTTAGACACACATTTCGTGGATCTATTCTGAAACTTCTTTTTTTCTGTCTTGTCCAGTCATATGTTTCTTATTGCCCCATTGTTTGGATGTCTACTTTTCCATCTACGCTGCAGTTTCTTTCTGTTATGTATAATAAAGCACGGCGTCTGGTTATGGACGCCAACCGTTCTTCACCAACATCACTCTTAAGTCTATAGTCTATTTACATTATTTCTTGTGCTTCTTTTGTCTTTCATCAGCTTCATTTCAATCTTCCAGAATCTCTTCTATCTTTATACCTTCAGCCTAAAGAGATAGTTCAGTAAAAGTATAAATATCAGTGGTATTACGTATAAAATAGTTTTCCACTTCTTCAATACTCCGCCAGCGTACTTTGAAATTTTCAACTTTATACTTTAAGTTGCTTTTGAGCAACTACTGACTCAATGGATCTTTGAACTGCAGAAATACTGGAAATACAGAAATACTTTTCAGTTATTTCAACTTCACCCTAGACAATGCTTGAAAGTTTCACCTAAATATCTTTATTATCAACATAAGCAGGGGTAAAAACGGTTTCAGTAGTAGTAGTATGCACATAGTGCCCTTTGATTAGTTGGACATACCGTTAAAATTTCCCTTAAAGTTTCACGTTAATATTATTAGTCACAGTAGTAGTAGCAATGGTAATGGTGGTAGCAGTAGCAGTGCCATTAGCAGAAGAATTAATAGTGCTAATAGTAGCGGCAGCATTAGTAGTGTGAGTAGTAGCATTCAAATATCTTGTTCTGGTTAGTTCAGTACCTCCTTTAACATACTCTTGAATTTTCCAAAATGGGATTGATACGTCTTTCTCACAACACGCCTATTTACAGTTTGTTCTTATGTAGTTCAACACCAGCCTCACTATTTACTGGTATTACCTTAGCAGTTGTACAAGCGGGACGGTTGGATAAATATGAGCAATACCAATATTAACATTATTAGTTTCTCAAGAAGAAGTATTCACATAGTTTCCTACGGTTAGTTCAATGCCTCCTCAAAATGTCGATATGATCTCCACTTAATACACTAAGCTGTTAAGAAGATAATACTGATACGCGCTTTTGATAACCTAAATATACATAGTGTGTTTTGATTTGGTCTAAAGCCCCACTGAATTTTGGCTGTTATTTCCACCTTATACCCTTAGTCTTCAATAGCCCCTTATAATTTCCTGAAGAATAGTAGTAATAAAAGCTCATGCAGCATTATTTTCTACTTCACCCTCAACATTAGTTCAACATCACCCTCAACAGGCCCTGTAAGTTCCAACTTAATATTCCAAGCTGGCCTTGGGATATTTTTATCTTCTTCTTTTGACATCCAGCTTGAGCAACAATTTTTTACTGCTACCACAATTAGCAGTAGAATATATTTAGTGCCCTTAATTTAGTTCAACATCCCCCTTAACAAGCCCTGAAAGGTTTAACGTAATAGTCAAAGTTGTTCCTGAAATGTTGCTAATGCACACTTTTGACAACCTCTCTAAATCATCTTTGTAAACATTCTCAATATTTCGCACAAGTCTAATTGTTGTTCTTAAACCTTTCCCCGATATATTGTTCATATACCTTATGAAAAAACGGCATACCCGTAGTGTTTTTTATTTACTTAAATATCCACTACAAGATTTTCTTAAAATTTGAACTTAATACCTTTACCATTAGAAAAATTAGATGACAGGAAGTATAAATAACAGTGTAATTATGTATAAAGTAGTTTTTTGTTTGTTCAGTATCCCCCCTCCAACATACATAGTTAGGGTTAGATTAATATCTACCTCAACATACCCTGAAAGTCTCTGAAATGGTGTTGATTCGCCCTTTCTGACCACATACATATACATAGTTTGTTCTTATGCAGTTCAAAACTAGCCTAACCATTTTCTGGTTTTACTTTAGCAGTTGTAGTAGCAGGGACAGTGGGATTAGTATTAGCAATACCAGTAATAACATTATTAGTTGCCTAAAAATAGGTATTCACACAGCATCTTTTAGTAAGTTCGATACCTCCTCAAAATTTCCTTATGAATTCTTAAAAATGACATTAAAACTTTAAATTTCTAATTTCAATGAAACCTGTCCGAATTTTATTATACCATCCTTTCCAATTGAAGTGACTCCAAAAAACAAATATAAATTAAAGCCATATGGCTCTTTACTATAGGCAATGCTAAATTGTAACGTGATTATATTAAAAAAAACTTTTTCCACAAAATAAGTTTTCAAAGAAATATAAAGGGCTCCATTAAGCCAAAATTCAGCAGAAATAAAGTAAAATATTCTTTTAAGGGCAAAACAACCACAAATAACCATTAGTAAGGAAATGAACCTCAAAACATGCTGAAATTACAAAAATGACTTAGTCAAACTCAAAACAAGCAAAATTTACAAATGACACATACCGTGGATTTTCATTTTATTGTAAATACACAGACCGTTCCTTAAGTTTTAATAAATTTTAAAAGATAAGTATTTTTACATTTAATATTTTTTTAAATGTGTTTTGTTTTCAGTAAAGGGCAAATTATATTCTGGGCTTTAGAAGGCATGGTGTTTTGTAGGCCTATTTATGTTAATTATTGCTCATTTTGAGTTTAACTCGGTCATTTATTTTAAGTTCTGCTGAATTTGACTATCATTTCCTCACTAATGGTGACTTGTGAAGCTACCTTTGGGTCATATCCCGTAGCATGATCATAGGAAGGATCATCATGACGGATAATCACATTTAAAAGTTGTATCGTTTTCAGTATAGTGCAAATTATGTTCTGGGCTTGAGATGGAATGGGGTTTATCATCCCTACTAATATTAATTTTTCCTCGTTGCTTCATATGGGAAAACTTGAGCTATGATGTAAACATAGCAGACTATGCCCAATACTTTTCCAAAATATGTATATATTAAATTTGGAAAAATACATTTAATAAAAATCAGTCAGAGGATAAGTGGCAATATCTCTAAAAAAAATACATGTTGACCTCTAAATCTCGGGTGATTTGGAAAAGAACTTATTTAAATATAATGAAAATATATTTAAATTTTTAAGTTCAACTTTTGTATATTCAAATATGAGTTATCAATTATGTTTATTCAAATTTAATATACATTTATAAATATTAAAAAAATGTAATTTTCTTAAATGATATTTCTTGAGACAACTATTTGAGAATTCTTGAGTGTATTTCAATTCTTGAGACACGCTCTTTTGACAATAGCTCTTGAGGATGGTGTCCAACATGAATCCATTGTTTTCTGCTCTTTGAACTACTGTGAACCCAACGGCAATCTCAGGATTTTGATCAGATTCTTTGGAGATGAGGGTTTCAGGGAAGGGGGAGGGTTATTTGCTCTCCATTAATTTTGACTCTTAACATACTCCTAGAACTATGCATCCCCTATCAAATGATCTTCCTCTAAAGTTCAGACAACTACCCCCTTTCATAAAAGCTTATTTGTTCCAGGGGCATAATTTCAAACCCTTGCCTCCAGAATCTGGAGGATTGTGTCAACCCCAAAAACCTTATTATGTGATTTTTGGACTTTTTTGAAAATAATGCCTATTTCAAATGTCCATGAGATACATTTCAGGAAAATAGACCAAGAGGATAAGGGGGGCTAGTTGCCCTCCCATTATTTTGACTCTTGAAAAGTATACTCTAATTTCATATATCTTTTTTCTAATATTTCTACATTATTTCTAATATTCTTTTTTCTAATATATATAATCCTCTCCAAAGTGTGTACCACGACCCTTTCCATTTAAAGCTTATCTGCCCCCAGGGCATAACTTACAACCCTTGTTCTGAGTGCTACGGGGGTTGTCATCCCCAAATACAAAATGACTGGACCTGCCAAATATTTTGAATAAAAGAGCAATCTCTAAACTTAAATTGTATGTGTGAGAAAATGAAGGGCAAGGGAGATTGTTGCCCTCAAATCATTTTTGAATATTAAAAAGACGTAAGACCTTTAATTTTCCAATCGAATAAGCCTCTAATGAAGTATCTACAACAACTTTCTTATCATTAACTTGGATGAGGCCAGATCGAATACTCCCTCTGAATTTACTTGCTTGCCGGTACAATATTTTACTCTTCGGCCGTCTAGTTGCATCTTCCAGTTCTTAAGCAATTTTATCAATGGCCTGTACTTGACACTTCTTCCATTACTATTTTAATACTCTTTCCTTTTTCTTCAAGTTCCTCTTATTTTTATCTTATCTATCACTAAGACAATTCTTGTTAAAATTCCTTCTCCTCTCAGTTAAAAGTAAAGCTGTTTCACTAATATTCTTTGTTTTTTCCCAACTCTCTTCCCTAAGACACTATGAGCAACTTCACAAATTATTTTATTAGAATTTTTCTATCTCTCTTCCCACTTTATCAAATTTAAAATCCTTCAGTTTAGTGTACAGCTGTTCCTGTAAAGTTCCTCTTGAATTCTCATCTTGGAATCTACCAACGTCTTTTCTTTCCGGAAAATAGTTATCCTTCCAAAAATTCAATTCTAAATCAACCTTAGATGCAACTTGATTGTAATCCTTATTTTCAAATAATAAAAAAGGTTTCAAAGAAGGAAGTTTTTAAATGAAAAGCAAAGGCCAAATTAAAATTAAGATCAGAAGGTTTAAAAACCAATAATAATTCTATCTTAAAATGACCAGAAATTATTATTAAGGAATAAATGAAAAAGAAATTAAAAAAAAAATTCTAAAAAACATACCTCACTTACTAATGTAAATGAATATAAAAATCATGAATCTAGTAACACTTAAATTGAAGAAGCAGATCAAGTTTAAAATTAAAAAAACTTAAAACTATATTGGTGTTAAACAGTATATGAACTGACTAATAAAATTCAACTGAATATCTGGTATGTAATGATATTAATTGCTGAAAGCTCATCAGATCAAGATTTTGTTTCTCACAGTAATTATTTAATTTGTTTTCAAGTTTTTGATAAGTGAAAATAAAATATTCCTAACATAATTTGTTTTTAGTAAATCGCCAATAAGGCAGTAGGCAATGGATTTTTACAGCTAAGGAAGGGGACAGTAGCCAAACTCTTGTTCATAATGATTTTTGTTCACTTTCAGCTTAATTTGCATATTTCAATTGTAGTTTTATTTGTTTTCAGATTTATTTGTTCGTTTATAGTTGTACCTATGGCATGTCTATTTGCTGCCATTGTTTATTTTATTTCTGTTGTTTTAAGCTTCATTTATTCGTGATTTTATGATTTCTGATCGTTTTGAGTTATAAATATTATAGGTTTTTATTTCTGCTCATCTCGAGGTTAGTATTAGCTTTGTAAATCTTTATAAAACCTTTTTTCTGGTATTTTTTTTATTAATTACTGATTGTTTTGATTACCAAAGTTACGAATTTTTTATCATTACCCATTTCAAAATCAATTTTTGCTAATATCAAATTTACATCAAAATGTGAAAACTAATCTCATAGTAACAATATAAATGTGACAGAGCCTCAAAGTATTAAAGTATCAAAGCAAATAAAGTACCTAGGTCTAAAAGTAAACAGAGTATGAAAGTAACAATAAGCAACTGGTATAACTTATATCCCTTGCTGCCTATACCCAACTTTCAGTCAATAAATGAAACTATTGAAGTAAATGAAGTTTCAAAGTAACACAAACAAACTTACATAACTTACATAGCTTTGATGTTTTCATTGAAGTAACTCTAATAGCATCTTTTCCCTACATGGTTCAGTAGCGAAAATTTTATTTATTACTATTGGTGGTGGTTTTACTTGTTTTTAGTTTAGTATTTTTTCTTTTTTTCTTGTGCCGAGGACGCCTATTTTAGATACAGATGAAATATCTACTTTTTTAGTCTTTCATCTCTTTTCGACTACTTGCCGCAGTCTCATTTGATGTTTTTTTGTTAAGTTTTATCACTCTTTGTTGTTTGTTGTCATGGCTGGCCAGTTCGGCGTAAGAACTTTCATTAGTAGAGCTAATGCATGCAATAAACCTTCAACCAATGAAATAAAATAAAGAAGAACATTTATACATATAACATATTGGAAAAAACGGCGGTGTTAAATAGATGGCCGAGAAAGCTGGGTGAGAGCAATTTGGCCTTTCCTTAATTACAAAGCACAAACTGCTTTTAAGCCATTACCGATATACCACTCAAGAGATTTTGAAAGAGAAAAACTAGCCATTTTTGAAATGTTTCACTTCTCCCCGAAAAATTTCAAAGAAGGCTTAGAAGAGGAAGGATGCAAGACAACGAAAATTAAAATAAATACGGGTGGAAATTGAAAAATATGCTTTTAAAATGGCTGGAGCTATAAAACTATAGACTGTTAAGAGACCCAGGGGTATAAAAGACAAGATGACAGAAGTGAAAAAAAAACTGAAAAGGAACAATTTTTAGAAATAACTATCCAAATATGAGAATATACTTCAAAAAGGGCAACCCAAAAACAAGCAAAAAAATAGCAGAATTCGCACAGAGGTGGAGCGAAATAAGACAGGAATTCGCAAAAACGAAGATATTTCAATATGAAGAGCATAATAAAAATAGGCACTATAACAGAGAGCAAAAAAGATGCATGACGGCAAAAACGATGAGAAATAACTTGGTCCAAATGTAGTACTACAGGACAGTGTGCAAAAACTGCCCCAGTAAAGATGATCAAAAACCGCATAAAACAACAGCCTGGGCCATGGCCATAATAAAAAAAAAAGTAAGCGTTTGCCAAGTCACATAAAATATACGGAAAATTAAACGGGGAACCTTTTTTGAATGAAATTGGTTATTGCAGTGATCAAACTTATGAGGAAATTTAGCTAATTAATAAAACAAAAATAGACCATAAAATGAACATTAAAATATTATGTTATTATGGAGATAAGCACCAATGCCCGTCTTCTTGGTTTAGAATAAAAATTGCAGAGAAGGGTGGTACAGTCCAGAGAAAAACAATAAAAGTAGGCTTAGTTCTTGCGGTAGATGGCTCGGTAGGAAGAGACTTTGGGGATATGAAAAATCTTCTACACTTAAAAGTGACTTCTTTAACGGTGGGAGATGCAGAAGATGGCTATGCCATATAACATTGAAAAGAAAACGCGTTAAATCCATTTTTCGGGAATATTTTCAGAGAACAGATACCTTCAGAACATTTTTACAGAAGAACATGCTACTTCGTTGACTATCGGGGGAGGTGGACCAGCCCATAAGACAAATTGGGAGGCTATGCCTTCCAGTCCAAAAAAACAAATGTTTGATACTCCAGTTTAAATTGTTGATAATCCAGAAAAATGGGATGTGGAAGTGGCTAGGCCAAATAATATAATAAAACACACAAAATTGATTTCTCGGGGCAATTTTCAGAAAATACGAAACTTCGAAACACATTTAGCGACTACTAGACAGTGAAAAATGCATACCAAAGTGAAAAACTAATTGTGCCTGAAAACAACGAGAAGAAATTTATTGTACGTGCTTTTCCTCGTAAAATTTGAGAAATTCTGTGCAATCGGAAAAACAAAATATGGTAAATCAATTCTCATTTAAGGAAGACCAGTTTGATACTACGGTAAAAGAAAAGAAAACAAAAAGCGAGAAAAAGAATATTAATCACAAATACAATAAACAGATGCTGTCAAAAGACAGTGAAAACTGGAGTTCAATTCAGAATTAATGGTGATTTACTTTGCGTGACTGAGAACTTTGAAAAAAGTAGAAATTGAAAGATAAACGCACAAAAGTGCAAAACTTGGCATATTCAGTCTACTGTAGCGGAAAACAAAATTTTGGAAGAATTATAAGAAGGTGGAAGTAGAAACTAGCTCATAGGTGGGGGGGAGACAAAAAGGTTTAAACCCTTTTAGAATAAACAATACTATAACAGTACAATGAAATCCATGAAATAGGGTACTGTGGTCTAATCAAAAGTTGAAGAAAATCTATTCCGCGGAACAAAGAAATATGAGGAAAGTAAGGAAGAAATAAGAGACACAAAAAGAAATGTCATTTAAAAATCCTGCATGCGTCTTCTGAGAATAAAATTTTCAGAGAATTACAAAACAAACTTAGGAGAAACAAAGTGGTCAAGAACCCATTGGGAATAAAACAAGTTTATCATCAGATGGAGGGGATTGACTTACGATGAATAATGGAAACGTTGGGAGATAATGATTGTCGGGCTGGATTGGGAAAGCTTGGGAAGATATTTGAGAATAGCCCTATCAACTCCAAGGGAGATCGGTCTCTTTGTGGGGGGGGGGGGAGAAGCCCCGTTGGGGAGCCCTTAATGATGGACGGCTCACTCAAGGGACAGATGGTTGGCCAGTGGTGAACCTGTTACAAAAATTTTGCTTTTTACATTTTTTTTTCGGTTTTTTCAAGATTTTTTTTTGTTCCAAATTTCATATTTAGTGAGTATCAAAAACTATTCTTCGTTTGGTTTTCACAGGAGAAGAGATTAAATTCTGCCAAGGGGCTATTCGCGTTTTAATTGCGATGTGCCATTGTTTCCACCAATAAAGAGATGGGACTAGTTCAGCTGATTTTTCATGATGCCTGGCATCATCGAATGAGCAAGAGCCCCATTCTACGCTCTCTTAAATGTAAATTCATGAGGGCGAGAAATTATGTGTTAGCACTATTATTTTTTTGCTAATTTGTTGGACTTCAATTTTCAAAACCTCATGGGGATTTCAATAAGAATCTAGACCATGTTGCTTTTGCAATAGAAGTGTATGGATGGCGACAGATCTAGAGCCAAGCTTTGGAATCAGTAGCACTGACGCCAGGGAAAAAAGAAGACAAATGGATTTTATAAAATTGAATTTCAGTGTTTATATTTGCAAGGGTGGACTAGCGTGGCATGTCAGGGGTCATTCATCTTACGGCAGGAGGTATTAGAGTTTCATTACCGTTCCTTTGCTTTTACAGATAAATAACATGTTTTTGTTTTCGTAATTACAATTGCTTAGATTTGCCTAGAATTTAATTTTCAATGATTGATTAAAGTCTCGATGCTTAGCTATTTTTTTTTTCAATAAGTAGGCCTACAAGATAAATTCTATTTTGGTCTTCCTATTCTGCGCCAGTGAAAAATAACATTATTCAAAGAAGCCAGGTATATGAACTTACATTTAGCGGTTTGGCCAGGGCCAATCGAAGCTCCATCCCTAGAGAAACTGCTTTTTTACAGAAGTGCTGTTTTGATTTTAGTCGACATTGAGACCCCATTCATGGAATCTGTTATTTCAGAGTTGATAAATAAGTGTGTTTTGTCAAGTGAACTTTGGAAGAATACAAGTGAGCTATTTTTTACAGCCCTGTCAGATTATTTTTTGAGGACCACAGGCATGGTCGGAAAAGAGTTTGCAAGAAATACCGTCACTAGTATATCGAGATGGGGGCCCATTAGTCCTCAAAAGAGAAAGATAGAGATATTAGCGGTGACAAAGGTTGGGTGTGCCCTTTGCCTTTCAACTTGTTTTTCAAGTTACCAAACCACGGAGCAGTATATACCGTAAAAGGGTACTATCATACTATATATTTACGGTATAGTTGTAGGAATCACGAGGCATCACATTAAAATATTTGGCACCAGTGAGGCTTTCCCCTCCAATAAGTGTTGTAGCACCATTTACGCACCAGTTTCCGGTAGCAGCCGTGGTTGCTATTCCTATAATACATCACCAACAGGCATCACCATCAGGTTCTGGTAATCGGCACTTTGCAGGCTTGTGTATATGGATTCTCATTGTCACTTGTCTTCTAAACGCAGACAATTTGAGCCTTTTCTTGATGGCATGACGTCCAAATAGACCTTAAATTAGAAGTAGTGCCTTTGTAAAATTACGTTTTTTACTGCACCTTTAATTTTTGTCTCAGCTTGTCTTTTGTCTTTGTGAAAGACATATTGCCGAATTTTTGATTCTTTTAATTGTTCAGGTGGTGGAACAAAAGCTTTTGTTTTTGCCTTGGCTTGTCTTTTGCCCTTATGAAAGATATATCGCCAAACCTTTGTTTCTTAAGAATTGTTTAGGTGGTTTGACATGAACTTCTTTTTCTTCAGAAGATTTATATAGTCCAAGTTTTTAATTTTAAAAGACTTGATTGGCACTGATAACCACCTTTATTTTTTTTAATTATTCAGGTGGTTGAACAGAGATTTCTTCTGTTGCCTTGGATTGTTTTTTCTTAACATGAAAAACGTATCGCTGAGCCTTTGTTCCTTCTAGTTGTTCAGGGTATGGGACAAAAACCTCATTTTCTTCCAATGATTTATCTAGTCTAGATTTCGATTTTCAAATTTACAGTAAGCAATGATGATCTTATTCATGTCTAATACCAAAACCCAGTTATCATCGCTATCATTTTAAATTTGTTTGGTTCGATTTGCCACCACTTGTCTTTTATCATTACGAAATATATAACTCCAAACCTTTTTTGTTTTAATCAAGATATGGTAGGCAATGAGAACTATATCAATTTCCAATTCCCAAACCCAATCATCATCACTAATATTATCAATTTTGACACGTTTTGATTCTCGCTGTCCAAGTTGATTATGATTGACTCGCTTACAAGCTCAGTGTCCCATTTTTCTTAACCGCGTGTGTCCTTGCTCTTCATTTTCATTTCAGATTTGCTCATATACTCGGTTTCACATGTCTTCTTACCGTGTGTGTTTCTGCTCTTTATTTTCATTTTTGAGACGCCCTGCTGTTCATCTTATCACGTGTGTCCTTCCAATTCATTTTCATTTTTTATTAGCTCACATACTCGGTGTCAAATGTCTTCTAACCACATGTGCCTTTGCTCTTGCAATGCATTTGCATTTTTGAAACGCTCTAATGGTCGCTTATGCATATTTTCTAACCACCCATATCTTTCCTGATCAATTTCAAATTGGACATGTTTTTGGATTTTGCTGGCTTCAGATAATTTAGTAATGGCCTTTGCTTTAGCTTAGGTGTTTTCATGATTAATGGTGAAAATTTTCGTTTTTCTTGCCTTTCTGCAATTATTATATTGTATAAATAAAGATGCGTTGGAAACTCAGCCACCTTAAATATGCTATGCATTACATCATATAACAAAATACTTACATGATAAAGAGATGCTTATATGATGTACTAACATTGTATATGACGTCGTTTAGAAAAACCAAAATAAGACTTTTAAACAATTTCCCAAACTTCTTACCTAACTAGATTTTTTTTTTTTATACGGGAATATCCCAAGATACCAACTTCCACTGGCAATTATCATTGAATTAACAAATTCTGTAGGGAGTTCAATTCTTCCTTGATGTTAATGCATTAAACAATCTTCAACTTTATAGAATTTTTTCTCTAGGGCTCTCATCTCTAACTGTTGCCTTTTCTCTAACAGTATATTTCCTTTAGGATTTTATGTGATTATCCCTGTCGCTTATCTTTTATTCACGTACTTCTTTGAGAATTGCAATATTTGGGATTCTTTGTGATGGCTGTTGTTGAAGGTCTCCTAACTGGATGTGTTGTTGCACTTCATTTTTATCCCTCAATATCCTAGACATTCCCCATTGACTTTTACTTTAACTGCTCAAATTCATTGAAAATCATGTTTAATTTCAATTAAAATGATAGATACCAAAAAAATTGTTCCAGCTGTTTCCAAATTAGTTGTATATCTGCTTAATCTTGCTGTAGTATGATTCAGTAGCATTTAGAAATTGTATAATGCCTATGCCATCCACTATATCTTATTTACGTGTTGACATAGATGTTGTTTTACTGATTACTCAAACTTGACTTACTTGACTTAAGTCCCTTCCGGCCTTTGTGGCTGTATTAGGGCTTCTTCTTCTCTTAACAAATGATGCATGTGGAGACGGTAGTTCGATCTATCTGGCGCTAGACGAAGTAGCTGGGGGAGTTTATTGGCCTGGAAGTTGTCGTTCCATCTCTTACGATGTCGGCTTCTGAGGCGCGTGCCGTGAAGCCGTCCTTCGAATGTGATTTTTGGGAGCTGGTTGGCCGATATTTGCTGGATATGGCCAGGCCAGCGGAGTTACTGGTTTCTGACCCGGTCCATGATGGTGCAGGGACAACGGAGTAGTTTTCAGAGGTCTTCATTTGAGACTCGGTCAATGTAGGTGATCCCTGCAATGCGTCTAAGGCATTTAGTTTCAAATGAGGAGATTCTTTGCTCATCGTCAGCCTTTATTGCCAAAGTTTCGCTTGAGTATAAAGCAATTGGAATTATGAGGGAGTTGAAGAGTCGCACCATCAGAGAAGTTGACAGAGTTTTATTTTTCCAGATTGGCAAGAGGTTCTAGAAGCTGGCACCTGCCAGGCCAAGTCTTCGTTTGATCGATCTTGAGCAGTCGTTATCAGAAGTTAGAAGGCACCTTAGGTAGACGAAGGAGTCAACATTTTCTCCTGGCTCTCCTTTTATTGTTAGCTGCACGTTTCTTAGAGTAGGGTCTCCAGACACTCGCATAACCTTGGTTTTGGCTGTGTTAACGACCATCCCAAAGGCCTCAGTTGCCGACACTAGTTCTTTGGTGTCAGCATAGAGTAGATGCTCTTGACTGTTGAAATTTTCGATGTCATCTGCGTATGCCAATTTATCGATAAGCTTCCCTCCAATTTCTGCACCGTCAACAGTCTCGGCAAATGATAGTGCTGCGTTGAGGAAAAGGTTAAAGAGGTGGGGTGACAAGAGACAACCTTAAAGTACGCCTGCCGATGTCAGAAACCCTTCTGTCAATCCCTTGGGCGTTTGGACTTGGCTGACGAAATGTGAATACATGTCTCTTATCAGGATTACCATGTTTTCAGGGACTCCATAGTGTAGCAGTATGTGCCATAATCCATCTCACCATATCAAGTCAAAAGTCTGCTTGAAATCAATCAAGAGTAGTAGTAGCTCTTTCGCAAACTCGATATTCTTCTCTATCATTTGCCGAGTGGGGAAAATCTTGTCTATGGTGGAGTGGTCTTTTCGAAAGCCTGCTTGGTATTCCCCTAAGATATGGTTTGTCAGAGATTTCATACGGTCAAGGAGTATTTTTGTAAGAATCTTCGCCAGTTGACTAGTTAAACTTATTGGTTTGTAGCTGTTACAGTCACCCTTTTCCCCCTTTTTAAAAAGGGGGACGATGGTGGCTTTCGCCGAAGATCTGGGGAGGTGGCCCGTTTCCCAGACACTTGCTATGACTTTGTGATAGGTATCGACCAGTTCTTCTGGGCCTGATTTTAATAGTTCTGACTGAATACCATCCGGGCCTGGGGCTTTATTAATGTTTAGAGATTTATTGCTGAGAGTACTTCATCTCTTAGTGGGGGAGGGCTTGGGTCTACTGGGTACTGCGGTAGTGGGAAAGATAGTAAGATGTTCGGGTTGGGCGTTATTGTGCGGCTCAGTTTTTTTCTGAAGTGATCCTTCCGACGTTCTCGTCTTGCCTCGGAGTCCGTGATTTGGAGCCCGTGATTAACAAACAGTGTAGGAGCGGCCGATGACTTCTTTTTTGACAGTTCACAGACTTTCTTGTACATGAAGTGGCTATTACTTTTTTGAAAGGCTTCTTCACATTCACGACATTTATCATTGACGTAGTGTCATAGAGCTTGCCGGATTTTATTTTCTACTAGGCGCTTCAGCCTCTTGTACTCGTCTTTGCTTTGTCGATCTACCTTGTTAGCATGGATGCGCTTCTGCACACATATATCAATAATTTCGGGGGTGATCGACGGTTTTTTTGAATGGGTCTGAATTCCCAAGATTTCTTTAGCAGTTTCTCTGATGACGGATGCGCTTTTGTTGACCAATTGGTCAATTCGTCTTGCTGTTGGAGCTTCCATGGGTTGGATTCTTGACAACTTGCTTGAGAGTGTTGTTCTATGCCTGTTCCTTGTTTCTATGTTTTTCAGCAGGTCGACACGATATCTTGGTAAGCTTTTCTTAAGCTATTGGGGCTTCCGAATGCGCAAACGGATCTCAGACATGACTAGAACGTAGTCCAAGTGGAATTCGCCACCGGCTATGGAGACTATATTCAGTACTGATGATTTCCATCGTTTGCCGCATCGAAGTATGTAGTCAATCATGTTTGCAGTGCGGTCGTCAGGGGATCTCCAAGTAACTTTCCTTCGTTCTCTATGACGGAACATGGTGTTCGTTAAGAAAATTTCATTATCCCGAAAAAAGTCGATGAGCATTTCACCCCCATGGTTTTGCCACCCATTCTCGAACTTGTCCATGACGTCTTCAAGTCCATCATTTGAGTGTCCAATAATGGCATTGAAGTCCCCAATCACGAACAGAACATCTTTCTTGGGAGCCGTGTCAATGGTGTGTTGGAGTTGGCTGTAGAAATCTTCGGCTTCTTGGTCATTCAGGACGAGTCTTGGGCGTAAACTTGGATTATGGTCATATTGGCAATGGTTCTTTTCAGACGAATGATGATAATACGTTCAGAGACAGGATGGTCGGTGAGAAGAGACTGTTTGGCCTGTTTGGAGAGTAGGAAACCGACACATTGGTGGTGAACTCCATCACTTCTTCCAGACGTGATGAGCGTGATGTCGTTTATTCTTTCTATTCCTGTGGAGGGAAGTTGAGTCTCAGAAAGTCCAACAATGTCCCAGCGGTAAAGGTTCATCTCGTTTAGGACTAGTTCCTTTTTTCCTGGTTTGGCTAATGTGCGTACGTTTAGCGTTCCTAGTGAGAGGAATGTTTTTGTGGTTAGGGTAAACGAAGTCTTCTCCGACTGGAAAGTCGTCAGATCGGATAAATGATCGTCGGTTGCCCCGGACGCAGTAACAAAATCATTTTCATTATTAACATTATCATCATTATCAACGATTACTCAAACAGTTCTTGGTAATAAACTGTGGTAAGGAGCGACTTAGCTCAACAGTAAACGAAACTCTAATAAATGGAATTTTGATACCAATAGTTATATCAGTCTTACTCATCAAAAGTTACGAGCCTGAGAAAATTTGCCGTTGTTTTGGAAAATGGGGAAAAACAACCCTAAGAGCTATAGAATCTTAACGAAAATCACACCATCGCATTAAACGTATCAGAGAACTCTACTGTAGAAATTTCAAGCTCATATCTGCAAAAATTTGGAACTTATTTTTTGCCAGAAGACCGATCTTGGGTGCGTGTTTAATGGCTGTTTTTTTTATCCCAGGGGTGATCGTATCGACTAAGTGGTCCTACAATTTTGTGGAAGAGCTCATTCTAACCGAAACTGAAGTTCTAGTGCCCTTATTAAGTGACCAAAAATTGCAGGGCACCTGGGCCCCCTCCAACGCTCATTTTTTCAGAAACAACGGATGAAACTTTTGAGATAGCTATTTTGTTCAGCATAGTCGAAAAACATAATAACTATGTCTTTGGGGCTGACTTACTTCCCCCAAATTTCCGGGGGGCTGGAAGTTACAAACTTTGGCCAGAGTTTACCCACAGTTATTGTTATTTGGAAGTTTACAGATCTTTTCAGGGAGATTTGTAGCTGAGAAGGGGGGTTGAGGGGAGGGGCTACATGGGAGGAATTCCCTTGGAGGAATTTGTTCTGGAAGAAGAAAAATTCCATGAAGGAATTTTTCTAGCACTATTAAAAAAAAACGAAAAAATGAATATGAAAATTTTTTCCGCTAAAAGTAAGGACCAGCCTTAAAACTTAAAATGAACAGAGATTGTTACGCATATGGGAGGTTCATATCTTCCTAAATACCTCGCTCCTTATGCTAAGCTATTTTAAGTAAAATCAACTATTTATTCTACAGCCTTTGTGATTCAGAGGTCAATCTTAAAGAATTGGGACAAAACAAAAGCTCAAGTGTAAAGAGCAAGGTATTAACGAGGGGACAAACCCCGTCCTGGCCGAGTGGATTGGTGCTCTGGATTCAGGATACTTTGTCTGAGAGGACCAGGGTTCGAATCCCAGTGTACTCAATGGTTCAGTTTGGGACGGGGGTCAGTAGCGTGACTCCGTAAGCTTAGCCAGAGTCGACCCAGCTCTAAATGGGTACCTGGAAAATTCTGGGGAAGGTAAACAGGAAGGGTTTGCAAAAGCACAGGATGGTTGGCAGAAGGGCCAAGAAACGGAGATCAGTACCACCGGTAGGGATGTAAGGTCTACTGCTGTATGCTTTACCTTCACCTTTAACCCTTTCATGTACATAATAAAAATATACGAATATAAAAGTTCGTTAAGTAAGTTAATTTGTAAGTTACGTATATATTTTACTAATAAAAATGTTCGTCAAAAAGTAAAAATTCTAGTTGCCTTTTTAAGTAAGCGAAAAATTGGAGGGCAACTAGGCCTCCTCCCCTACTCTTTTTCTCAAAATCGTCTGATCAAAACTAAAAGAAAGCCATTTAGTAAAAAAAAAATACACAAATTTATTTTTAATTATTCGTTTGCGGAGAGCCAAAATGAAACATGTATTAATGAAAAAGTGTTCAGAAATTAAATAAAAAAAAGTTAAACTTAAACTTAACTTAGCGAAATTAAAACTTAAGACGAATAGAAAGTGCTCCGTGTATGATAGGGGCTGTTCCCTGCTCAGCGTCCCACTCTTTACGCTAAAGTTATTTACTGTTTTAGAAAAAAGAATTGATTAAAGAGTCAAACTTTAGCGTAAAGAGCGGAACGTTGAAGAGGGAACAGCCCCTTTCATACACGGAGTAATTTCTGTTCGTTTTAAGTTTTAATGTCAACCCTTACTTTCAATTAAAAAACATGTTTTTTATTCAATTTTAAGTCATGAGATGACAAATCTGACATCTCAGTTGAATTCAGAAACTCTGGTGTGAATTCAATTTCTTCTTTCTAAATTCTGTCTTTTCTACCACAAAAAGCCAGCAAGTACTGTTAGTGGATATAAGGAATGATTCAATTTAAGTTATTGATAAATGGTGCAAGAACGAGAAATCTACTATGGAAAAATTTTCCAAATTGAAGAAATTTGATTTTGGCAATAGATAGAAATAACGTATATAAGATTAAGTCGAATAATTCCAAGAAAATTTCAATATTGTATAATGCTAATATGAAACAAGCAATTACTAATATACAGAATGAATTAGTAATTGTACCAGTTGATAAGGGTAGCAATAATTTTGCTATATTTTGTCAAAAATTCTACTGTGATATTTTATCAAAAGAATTACGTACAAAAAACAAGATTTCATAAGAGTCCACCTAAACTACGTTTCATTACTGGGAAATGAGGTTTCCAACCAGAATTGCGGCCACTGACCTATCTTCAATTTTAGGGGTAATTAGAAATAAATTTACAGCACATAGCTCTGGAATTAAAAATTTTTCTTACTTAATCCGTATTGGAGTGTTCACAAGTCGTTACAAGTGATAGACTCCTTGGCTAGGGTTTCAGCTAAATGTCAAACGCTAAGCCAAAAAATGATCTTAAAAGAGTTATTGCTAATAAAATTAGTTGGTAATTTAAAAAATTTGGTTTGAACGAAATTTTTAGGTATATATATACACAAAGTTATCAAGAAGTACTGAAGGATTTTTTAATGTAAGTTCTCATTCATTTTTCTTTTGGATAACCAAAATTGATCTTAAGAGGTTTTTTTGTCAATAAAACTTATAGATGATTATACAAGAAAATATAAATAAAAACTGAAGAATATTTTAATGTAATGCCTCTTTCACTTTCGTTTTGGATTTCCGTAATTATAAAGGTTTCCGGACCAGCTTGAAAGACTTAAAATCCATAGTTGGTTCCAGAAACCAACAATGTATTGCGTTTTATAACCCACCAATGGACAAGAGAGTATATAATTTTTTCACATGTGCATATAAGTTTCACTGACATATAAAATTGAAATATTGATACAACCAAAATTATTTTGTGTGTATTTCTGAATAATTTGATTAGTATGCATGTATTTAACAAGTTAAATACATGCATACATAGGGGTTCCATATTATATTTAAGGTGTTTTTTCCTTATAAATTTTAAACAGGCTTACATCTATTAATAACGATATTGCACGGGTTTGGAAAGTTTGATTTGGTTAACAGTTCAGTTATACTGCTTAGTCCTGGGTAACTGAATAAACAAGTAAGGTTAAGTCCTTGTTCAAGAGCTCATATATCTCAATTGCTTGATTTGGATGAGAGTTCTTTTCTTCTTCTCTTTTCCCTTTTTTTAACCAAGTAATTATCTCTAAGACATTGCATGAGTCCAGGTTGGATCTAATGCTGGTGGAGGAACCTTCAAAAACAATTTCCCCAAAAGACCTTAACTCTGGCCCAGATTTTTACCTGATATTGATGATTATTTGGTGAATTTATAAATTTATAGAATAATTTTATAATTTGCGGACTCTTGGCTTGGCTTTTGTAGATGTTTTGGACTTCGTTTCGTTTTCGTTTTGGTTTTATTATATTTTCATTTTATAAGCAACTAGAATGGTGCTACAACTATTCAAAGTTGTCTACTGAATATTTATGTGCTGGTCGTTGTTTTCTTGGCCGAGATTACTTTATACCTAGAAGTTTTATTAAAAGCACTTCAAATATTAAATAATTTCAATTCGTATGGTTATGTAAAATATATGACAAACAATATTAATTATTTACTTGAATGTAAAAATTATTATTTAAAATATTTTAGGAAACTATTAACAATGTGTACAAGATATTTTTGGGATATTAAACTATGATTACCGGTAAAATACTAATAAGTACCGAATTCAAAATTATAATAATGGTGCTTGGCCGTTATCTAATCTAACTGCTACAATTTTAGAAAAGTTTACTGCTGATGATGAACACTGTATATGTGTTCGAAATATCCAGTTAAATAATTTTATATCTATTCACTGTCAATAAAAAGGTATCATCCCTATTTTGAACTGTTTTACTTTTATGTATATATATTTAGAAAATCTAGACCTAAAAAGCTTTACTAAAGAAAAGAAAAACAAATTATTACGCAGACGAGAAGATTATTGGATCCATTTTCTTGGTAGAGCTTATCCTTTTGGACTAAACGATCGAGTAGCTGATCTAGAGATATTTACATTGTAGTTGCTAATTGTATCAATTGTTTAACTGAGCATCCTTCTTTTAATTGTCTCATTAAACGTAAAAATCAATTGAGAGGACTGAGAAAAATAATAGACAGAATTAGTTGGATGTTTGAGTATTTTTAAAAAACTTGTGTAAGACGTTTGAGACTAATGGAATGGATAGTATATTCAATATTTAAATAAAATTATTAATAAAATTAATATTTAATAAAATTATTATGGATTTAATAATTTAAAAAATAAAATTATTATGGATCGCAAAAAAAAATACAACATGTAATTCTAAGGCTGAATGAATTATTTATGCAGTTTGCTTTTTAGCCAATATAAATGGGCTTCAAATTATAATAAATTTGATAAGATTGTTAATATGGATAAAAGATTACATTTATGTGTACATTTTAGCACTAAAAAAATAGAAGATATTAATTCACCCGCAATGTTGAGCCCACGGAGAGGGAAAAATTCCCTTCCAAGTAATATGATGTATAAGGATATTCCGATTTTAACGTATAAATACTCAAAAAGATAGGTCAAATGATTTTTAAATATAACTTGATACTCAAAAAAACTTGAAAAGGAGATCAATTAGAAACGGTTTTTAATTGCGAGCAAGTTTTACCATATGTGAACTAAAGTTAAGAACATGTTATAACATGGGATTTGTCCATTATAAACCATCTTGATCTTCAAAATATTATGAAGATGGGTTCTAATTTCCGTCTTTCCTACCACGCGAGGCCAGTAAGTATTCATAGTGGATTAAAGAATGATTTAAATTTATCTATTGATAAATAATGCAAGAAGTAGAAAATTGACAAAGAAAGTTTTAAAAATCCGATGAATTTGATTTTGACTAGTGCAAAAAATAACATTTAAGGAATTAATTCAAACAATTCTAAGAAAAATTTAATGTTTTACAGTGCTAATATGAAACAAGTAATAGCTAATATAAACTATGAATTCGTAATTGTACCAGTTGGTAACACTAGTAATATTTTCCCAAATTTTGCGAAAAACTGTTGTGATATTTTATCAAAATAGTTAGGTACTACAAATACATATGTAAAGGTCCATCTAGAATTTAATAGAATAATTTAAAATGTAGAAGAAAGAATTGTAAAAGATTCAATAGCAATATTAATCATAGTTATAAAAAGTTTTGCTTTTTGGTATTGGACTGAAAAGTTACATAAATATTCAGGTAAACCACGTTTTATTGCTTGGAAAGCGAGGTGTCCATCCAGAATTGCGGCCACTGACCTATCTTTAATTTCCGAAAAAAATAGAGTTCAACTTAAGGCATACTGCTCTGGAATAAATTTTTCTAACTTTTCTCTGTATCGGAGTGTTAGTAATTTATTAAAAGTGATAGACTTTAGCTAGACTTTAAGCTAAAATTGTCAATTCATATGACTTTACTACACTGTATACAAATGTGTTATTTAATTTTGCAATCAAAAACTGAAAACGGTCATTAAGAAATCTTGTCTTTTGTCTAGTATTGGATTTTTGAAAATTGATACTTTTAATAAAAATCGCGATGGCCGAATTTCTTAAAAGTACTACTATTTAAAGCCATTATAGCTTGGACAGGGTATATGATATACTAGATTGTGTTTTGTTCAATACTCTTATAAGGTTTAATGGTAGTTTATATAAGAAAACTATTGGCATTCCTATGGGTGGGAAGGCTAGTCCATTTATAGCGGACTCATTTTAAGTGTATTAGAAGATGAATATATCATAAATAAAAATAGTCCAAGTAATGAAAAATATAACCTAACAAGTAGTAAAAGATACCTTAATGATCTCTTAGTAGTAAATTGCAAAGAGTTTATGGAGATTAAAAAAAAAAAATGTATCCACTAGAGTTATTTCTAGGGCCAAGCTCTGGCCATTTCTTAAATTTAAATATTAATATTTCAGATAATAATAAATTAGTTTTTAAAATATATATAATAAAACTTAGGATTTTGACTTTGAAGCAATTAACACAGTTATAACACAGTAATTAACATAGTAACTTCAGAGTAATATATATTCAAATATAACTTATTCGGCTTTTTATTCCTAACTATTTTGGTATGCAAGAAATTTCAGTAATAAGACATATTTCAAAATAAATTTCAAACGATTAGCCAAAATTTATCTTAAGAGATTTTTTTTGTCAATGAAACTTCTATGTAAATATGCAAAAAAATTATAAAGAAACACTAAAGGGTATTTTAATATAATGTCTCTTTCATTTTCTTTTTAGATTTCCGTATTTATACAAGATTTCCAAACCAGCTTGAAGGACTTTAAATATATAATGGGTTCCAGAAATCAATAAAGCATTATGTATTATAACCTACTTCCAGCTCCTAGAATCTTTAATTGGTCGAGATATGCATTTAAGTTTCACTGGCCAATGAGGATAGAAATAATCCTGTTTTGTATGTATTTTTTGAATAATTTTACCAGTATGCATGT